>NW_020194625.1:0-290179 GCF_002865645.1 Hyaloscypha bicolor E | reverse complement strand
CCCTTTCCCCCTATAAGCCCCCTCTCTTATCCATATATATAGGGAGAGAGAGAGAAGAATTAAAGAAAGTAGATATTTGAAGTAGTAATAGAGGCACAGGGAGAGGGTATAGTATGTGGGCGTGATATGTGTATGGTATTTGCGATTTTTGGTGGGGTGCGCACGTGCCACAAATCTGACATCGAAAGTCGAAAACCGGATTCGAAAATCGCTTGATCACTTGATCCTTACGGCTTTCCGTAGAGGGCGCACATTTCTGCTCTCTTGGCGGCGTATCCCCTCACATGCATGTCAACGCTTCAAAATTGGCATTTGGAGAGAACATTTAACGTGATCAGGACCACTTCCTGTAGCGAGGACGACGACTCAAGTCTGTCGAGGACCAGTCAGCTTCTTGTAGTTTGACGGTTTCTAGGCTGGCAATTTCGACCTCCGCTTCCACTCGGACAAGGGCTTGGGTACTGCGAGCATCGTTGCTGCGGTCTTTAACAATGAACACAAAGTGGTGGTGTCCTTGATGAACCGTTGGGGAGAAGAAGAACAGGCGAAATCCGGATTCAGAGGTCAACTAGGCTGCCCAGGGAGGTTTCAGCCTCGCGTGCCTGCTTGACTCACTTCACCATCCTCGCTTTCCTTGTGTTCCATCAACATCTTCCAATTCCTTCATGAGTCGTTTCCACAACCAATCCAACCTTCTGCGCGCTTCTTCCTCGATATTGAATTCCCTACTCCGCCAACCACCAACTCTTCGCGCGCTCGCAGTCCAGATGTCGACCAGCAACGCACCAGAAGTGCCGCAGCCTTCTGCAGCGACCCCAAATGGAGTCTACAAACCACGTTACATAGATGTACGCGTCTGCTTTCCAAGTCAATTACTTCCTTCGACTCTGTCGTATTATTTAGCCCATAGGTAGAAGAAAAATGCTCATGACAACCCGCACAGTAGATAGGTATCAACCTCACCGATCCCGTCTACAGCGGAAAATATTACGGTACACAACGTCATCCAAACGACCTCTCGGGTGTTCTACAACGTGCAAAGGGAGCAGGGTGCCAGAGGTTGATCGTCACAGGCTCGGATTTGACAGAGTCAAGGAAAGCTATCGAATTGGCAAAGGCACACCGTTAGTCCTCCGCTCGGCACCCATCCCTCATCCACAACCCAGGACCACGTCAACATCAAGTGCTAACGGTTTCTGGTATGCAGCAGGCATAATCTACACCACAGTCGGCGTCCACCCCTGCTCCTGCCAACAATTCACAAAAACCCCCTCCAGCGGCTCCATCTTCCTCACACAACTCAAAGCCCTCGCCCTCTCAGCCAAAGAGTCGGGACACTGCGTCGCCTTCGGCGAGATTGGCCTCGATTACGACCGTCTCGAGCTCTGCCCAAAAGATATCCAGCTCGAATACTTTGCCAAACAACTAGATGTCGCTGTCGAGATCGGCTTGCCTCTGTTCCTGCATTCGAGGGCTGCACACGAGGATTTTATACACCTGTTGAAGGAGCGGGAACATGGGTTGCGGAAAAAAGGGGTCGTGCATAGTTTTACTGGAACAAGGGAGGAGATGCTGGAACTTGTAGAGATGGGCTGGGATATCGGCGTTAATGGGTGTAGTTTGAAGACGGTGGAGAATTGCTTGGTGGTCAAGGAGATTCCGCTCGAGAGACTACAGCTTGAGACTGATGGGCCTTGGTGCGAGATGAGGGCTAGTCATGCAGGGACAGCCCACTTGCACGGGTATAAAGAGGAGAAGGAGGTCAAGTGGGTTAAGAAGGAGAAGTGGGTTGAAGGTGCTGCTGTCAAAGGACGGAATGAGCCGTGTATGATTGGCAAGGTTGCGTGGGCTGTGGCGGGGATTAAGGGGGTCGGTGTTGAGGTTGTTGCGGAAGCGGCGTGGAAGAATAGTGTGAGGATGTTTGGGCTGGGTGAGAAGGTCGAGGAGGAGGAGCTGTGATGATGCTTGGGGTGGGTGAAGGTTTTCGAGTGCTTCACAACTAGCCCAGCGAGCTACCCTTCGTCGGGGGAGAATAGATGATAGATGAAATTCGCATTAGAATAGTAATTACAGACATTATAGTTCCTCCTGGCCTGGACTTTCTCCCGGGAAGCTCAAAAAGTAGATGCTGGCGTCGAACAGCAAGTGCATCCAGAGGTGAGATCTTGTACCAATCCTGCTTCGGTCCTACATAGTACGAAGTAACCAACAAGTTGCAAATTCAACCATCACTTACTTCATGGTATACCGTGCCTTATGTTTACGTAAGGTGTTGTCCCTGATTTAACAGTTGGGATCTTCGAATGATGCTTAAATCTCAACTACATGTTTGCAATGTTTAGCCTGTTCACGTACATCGTACCATATAAATACAGAGTATGCTTGCTCTTAGATTGAAGTGTGGTATTTTGATTCGTTGAGTCTATAAGTTTGAAAATGGGAGGTTGTGATCCGGATTCTGGAACAAGTTGCTGTTGTGAGGGACAAAGGGAAGGAGGCCTTCTGGTATGATAAGAACATCGATCTCGAGATTACTCCAGAGGCAAGACGTAAAAATGAATAGAATTTCAGAAGGATGCTAATTACTTTGATAACAGTTCCGCAAATTCACGAAAGCATGCAGCGGAATACCCATATACTCAGGATTAATTTTCCCTATCGCTGGTTCCGTTTTAGTCTCCGGACGTGAGCAGCTGCTGCTTTAACCTGAGCTAAGGGTGAGCATACCTGAGCCGAGGGTGAGTGTACCTGATCAGAGCCTGAGCGGAGCCTAAGCACCCTAAGCACGCCCTAAGCCAGCCTGCGCACTATATGGAAATCATTTTGGCCTCCTATATGCTCCGGCTACAGTTTCCTTACCGAATTTTGCCTGGGAATCCGTTTCTGTTCCCTTAGCCGGAGCAGATTTTGGATTCCTCTTGTTAAAGAACACGTGACTAGTACTTCAGCTTCGCAATTGTTTTGACCTCCGTGGCATTACTTACCTCAGGCACTCAGGCTATTTGGTTAACGACTTAATGTTTAAGGCTATAGGCAATTCCTAGTATAGCTAATTAGTAAATCATATGACGTCTTCGACCATATAGTATATATAAGAGAAGGTAATATAATCTCAGAGCGAAAGTACTTTTATATATTTATCCTAGTGCGCTAAACTTCTCTTGGATTATAGCCGAGATGCCTAAGGTAAGGGATGACCTTTATTGCCTATCACCTCAGCCATTTGGGCTACAGATCGAGGACTTTTCCTAATACCGTTACTACCGGTAAACTGAAACAAGCCACATGTGGACCTTGACCAAATAGCCGGAGTGCTTTATCCTGATTTTTGGGCCTGTATGGAAATACTTTGACAAAATATAGTATTATTCTAAAAACTATTTTCCTCCACAAGTACACACAGTACTATTAACTAGATAGAATCGTTCGATTTCTTTACTATTGTTTTATAATTGATTGAATTTTGGATTATGTCGGCCCAAAACCGTCTTTGTTATATTGCGTAGTTGAATCCGTCCACATCTTAAGCCCCTGCCAGTCCCACCGTTTGTGGCCCTAAGTCAATGTTTTCCAGAGCTGGACGCGGTCCGCATCGACAAACCAAAGTGAAACGAGGCCGCGAGGCTGTGAAAAGCAAGGCTGACAGTAAAGAGCGAGGCTGGGAGTGAAGCGAGACTGTGGGGCATAGTTTTATTATTCTGGATAGGGAGGTAAATAAAGACTACGCTAGACCGTCTCGAAATGCAAATTCGGGGCATCAATGTATTAGTTGCTCCACCGAGCCGGTGGAGAGTAAACTTTGGTATCACGAATTATTCCTTCCTTCTTTCAGTTATGATCATTACTTTTAAAGACTTCTAAGACTGCCAACCCAGTATATATTAATATGGATTATATCCCGCTCCCAGAGCATCCGATCTTCGACTACATAATTGAGATATCCTACCTCGCCAACTCTTCGGTCGCATATGGCAGTCGAGGGTTCTTGGACTTCCGCGCTCGCATGGACTTTCCCCTGTTTAGAATAATCAACGGTGATCTGGGCGGGAGAACAAACGACAAACTCCTTGCCTTCGTCCAGTCATGGTGCTACTTTGGCCTCCTCGTTGAATTCTTCAAGACCGCAGATATCGATATCGACCTTCAAGAGTTTCTAAAACCATCATCCAAGACTAATGAACATTAACAACTTGTCACGACTGTAGAAATACCCAATTATCTACTTCTATGGGGACGGAGAAGTCGCAGAACGGGGAGGGCAGAGTGGAGGAATCCCATGCATACCTGCAGTGAATACTTCGAAAAAGCAAGTCAAGTCATTGGCGAGATTGGACTTCTGGAAAACAAAACGCAATCAAGACATTTTTCTAGTGCTAGAGATCTGGATCCAGATGCTTTGAGGACTTGGCGTACAGTCCACCTCTCTGCCATTATTCTCGGGAAGCAACTGAATACCGCTCTCAAAACATGTTATGGCGCGGATAGTAACCCCCATTGGGGCTATTCTGCTCTTTCCGAAGAGCGCATGCTGCAGGCTGGCTGGTGCCCAAGCGAAATTCAAATTCACAAGGACCAGAGGGTGGACCAGACTACTTGCTATTACCTCGGGTTTATAGATCGACGCGGACAAAGGAGGGATTACAACAAATGCACACCGTCGCAGTGTTGGACTGAAAAAATAGGCTGGTCGACTTATCGTACCTCGCATGTTTCCGGTTATAAATGCCCGCAAGACTGGGAAAATGACGCATCAACTCAAACATGGCTAAGCCAGGTTTGTGGAATTATTCGCCGGGGCAGTATTCCCCTAATCACCCTTTAAGAGGATGAATATGGAGAGCCTATACATACGCATCCGCAGATAAAGTCCGTGTTTTAGATGCCGTCCTATCTCAGGTATCGAAGCTCGCGGACACGGTGGAAATTCTTACAAGTATTCGGTCCTCCACCTGAGTTCGTCGGCTTTTAATTTTCCACGAAGCAGCACTGGCGATGCAGATCTCCTACCAGTTCGCGGATTACGCTATAAAGAACACTGAGATTTACCAAGCGTCGACAGAGGAAGAGTTCGACCGAGCGATATGGTTGTTCTGTCAAAAGAGCTAGGATCTTTCTTCTTTCGATCTGGAGGCTAGCATCGATCAGGACATGAGGGAACAATACAACATAGCCTTGAGAGTACCCGAGCGACTCGTCCACCTTCAGCATCTCAAAGGTCAAGCCTTCCAATATCTTGCCATAGTAGAGGCACATACCATTGACCACCACGACACCGACAATTACCGGTTACTCAGCCAAGCAATCCGACCTCTTCGCTGGCGGCGAACAAGTCGTATTGAAGACGAGTCAATCTGCATAGCTGGAATCCTGGGACTCGATGTGGCTGGCCTCATCGACAAATGCCCTCTTGACAGAGTGAAGAAGCTCCTGGGGGAGATGGAGTATACGGAGATCGCGGCATAAAGTGACAGGACTACAGGGCATTTGCCTTGAAAGGTCACTATAACGACCTTTCCAGGTGCCGAGTAACCCCTATAAAGGCCCATAATTACAGCGGAGTGCCCTGAAAGTGCGCTATAAACTTTGTCAAGGGATACCACACCTCTCTCAGGCTTATCCCCTGTACTTACAAGGGAATTCTCGCTAATGAGGCCTATAGAAGCCCCTCAATCGGGGCCCGAGCGCTATAGTTGCTCAGTCAACAGAGCTAATACCCCTATAAATTGTCAAGAACCTTGCGAATGTCTCACAGGGTCCTTTGAGGACATAGTACTTAAGAGTTCAGGGCCTTACAGCCGGTGCGCCGCCTAGAAACATACGCTATAGGGAATTTTGAGATTAAATGACCTGTAGTCCTGTCACTTTATGCCGCGATCTCCGTATTCTAGCCGACACATTATTTCTCGACAATTCGCGGACCCAAGAGATAGGATATAGCTGATACCAACGACGTTCCTCAGCATGGGCAATGATTCGGGTATGCCATTCGCAAAGGCCGGAAAACCTACAGCTGAGGGCCTTGTGGTCAAGCTGCCTGGATTAATCATGCACGAGCCGTTTGTACCTCTTGACTTACGTCGCTCTTCTGGGTCTGTGAGAGAAGAACAAATTTACACAAAGCAAGAGAGGCACGTTTATAATATCATTCCACTCGATCCAAGCTTTAGGTGGGAAGCTACCGAGGGGTGAAAGTTGTGGCGATCCGGTCGGCGGAGACAACGCTCAACGCAACTAAAATTAGCCAGATTGTGCAGGTGGACAAGGAGGTTAATGGGAGAATAGGTTGCCATTTGGAGTGCCAAGTTATTATCAGTTCTTGGCATATTCAGGACCTAGAGGGGAATTTTCCTAAGACCTTGGGATTTCTGAAATTCACTCAGAGCGAGCGACTGCCTTATATTCAGTGATGGTGCGTAGGCTGAGCTATGACATTAGGGCCAGGTGATCTAAATATACTATGCAAATGATAGGATTGGCTGTCTTGTGGAATGTTCGCGTCTTGCAATTCTAGACTAAATAATCAAGAGAGCAAAAGAAATAATACATAGTACTTAGTCTTGAACTCGACATAGCAACTTGTAAGTCAATCTTATCCACGATGAATAATGAGAGCGGAGGGCTTAATAAGCGCTACTGTAAATAATGATAGACTCGCTGAATCTTTAAGAAAAAAGAAATGGGAGGTAATGAAATGGCGCTAGCCGTGCCTTATGGTTGTGACAGCGTGAAACTGGCGCATGAATCGTGATATCATTATGACTTTCCGCTTGCTTCAGCAGGATTCCTTTCTTCTCTCCTTTAGCTTAGTCTTTGCCGAAATGTGCGTCATTAACTCCCTCTAAACTAGGCCCATGACGCCAAAGAAAGTTTTGCGTCACGTCCAGTATTCAATTAATAGATGCACCACTCGCGCTCTTTCGAGATTTTTTGAGGTCTTGAAGGATGCACAATCACATCAACGGCCTGTCTCGGAAGCAAGTCGCCGTCTTTCCCATATCTTGTTGGAAAAGATGCGACAAATGCATCCCAGTCTCCGCCCTTGGCGAATATATTGACTTGAGCGAGCCAACGGCTGCGTAAAACAGTTTGTTGCGCGTGTGGAGGTTCAGCGCAGAGTTCTTGCTCATCCACTCCAGAATAAGATACCAAGACGCCATGCGAGAATCCGCCAGAATGGGGAAGCTCATGCCACAAGAGGCAGACACATTTCCAGAAAGGTCGCAGAGAGTTCCAGCTTGGATTGTCGACGTTCTTAGTCAGGAGCATGGTATAGGCCGTGGGATCTACTCCAGCTTGGAATTCAATCATACTGTCTTCAAGACTTGGCAAATCAACTGACTGAAGGTAGAATGCGTTTACTCCAGAAAAGTGCAACCCATCATCCAATACCTTTGCAGTCAGGCCGGTTTTTGGGGGAGGTACAGCCCACGTGCTCGGATGCAGGAATGACTTTGGGGCCCAACGCATCGTGTCAAGGTCAAACCTTGGACCGTTAGCCCAGAAGACTCCGAAAGGAATATCTTGGCAACTTTTCCAGAAGACTCTCATCTTGTCCTCGTCATCGGCAGCTAACACGGGCCGAAGATCAAGGCCACAGAGGATCGAGCCGCAGACAGCTTGGTCACTAAGCCTCGACGTTGCACGATGACGAATGTTAAACCAAAATGAGTTAAACAAGTCTTCCCGTGATTTGTCGATACCCTGCATAGTAATGAGATTCGAAACCATAAGAGTCGCTCTGCTGCCCACCAAAGCAGATTTGTCTGTCGTTGCATGGATCTCACGGTGAACTTGGTGGTCGAGAAACTCATAGTCGATAGCGTGATTTTCAAACTGAAATGCAAGCGACTTTGCTAGTACTCCTTCTTGCATTGTCCACAGTCTCTTCAACCATTTTGACTGACATATTCTAACGATGGTCTCTTGAAATGTACTTGGTAGAGGTCTCGATATGAGATCTTGAGTTATGACCAAGACAGCGCTTGCGTCTGTGTATACGCGGCGCATGCTCTCTATTGCAGCATCTCTGGCTTCACGAGGCAATAGAGGGACGCAGATGGTATCAAGCCAAAATATCGGCTCTGCTCCAGGCTTCAATGCCTCAAACAGCTTTTGAACACAGAAGTCGAGAAAGTGGATCAGACACGGCCGGAGACCGTTTTGATGTGGATTTCCCATGCCATCAGACCAAACATGGGATATTGCAATGTATTCCTGGCCCTCGTGAGAATCTTTCACTTCCAATTCCGTCCTTCGATCCGAATGGGATGCAATAAGTAATGGTATTCGCCCCTGCATTACTGATACCCTTATCTTCTCGGTCAGTGATTCTACATCGTACGCGATTCTGCATGCGCAGCTGTCCACATCATGTGTGCATATCTCATCTCTGCAGTCACAATAGCGGGTATCGTGTCTCTGCCTGTATGCATCGTAATTTGTCACATTGTACGCAACGCAAGCAGATTTTGAGCACTCGTCGTGATTTTTCCCGTCTTTGTTCACCTCAAGGAGGCTGGCGTAATATAACCCTTCCGGTCCCAGCTCAACTCGCAGGCGCCCGATTCGCTCGGGACACCAGCCTTCGTCTCTTAATTTGTAGTCAAGCCACCTCACGCGACTGGGGGCGGATGTGTCTATTATGTGTGGGAAACACCAAATGATGGCGTGATCCTGCATAGTGCGCAGCAGAGCTGAGAGAACCACAGCCGTGGGCCCTGGAATCACCGGTGCACCAAGCTCATCATGAAGAGCATCTAGGTCTGCAAGGATCCACGACGCTTCTTCTAAAAGAGCTGGAAACTCTTGATGCCATTGGGCATCCTGAGCAAGCTCTTCTTTCCTTGCTGAGAATTCTCCAAAAAGGCGTTTCAATGTCAAATATCTGCGCATTTCTCCACGTTCGTTGATTCTGGTAAAAGTGGTATCATCCCTGGATATGTGATGACCAAGAGCCGACTGAGAGAGACCATAGATGATCCAGTTCTGAATGAACGGCGCTACGAGGAATTGCACGAGTTGCTCTCCGTCAAATCCGTGGACGTCGTCACCATGCTCGGTTAGGCTTGCTTGCGAATACTCATTCCATTCAGTTCTTGCCCCACGGATATTTCCTTCTCGCAAGAGCTGTACGTTCCAGCCCTGCCGGACATCGTAGCCACTGAAGCCTTGATTGTCATATGGAGCTCCAGGCAGCTCCGGCACCAGCTCATGTTCGGACAAGCCTTCAGGCAATGGTAAAAAATCCATGTGTATGTCGAATTCCACGTGATATCGGGTTACAGAGGGTCGCTCAAGAGGAGAGTCTTGTCACTGGTAAATTTGGGAGCGTTTCACAAAGCATCTGTGTATGTATTCTGCTGTTTCTATCTCTGAGATGACGTTGAAGCTCTCTTACATACGGCTAAGCCTAAAAGGCACTAGTGTCAGTGCCCGTTCATGTTACATAATAGAAGGGTCACCACTCAACCGCCCATCCTGCTCAACCGCCCAACCAAAAAAAAAAATATTCCAAAAACCTCTAAATAGGATAAAATGAGGCCGTAGATCACGAATCTGGACTTCTTTTCTTGGGTTTTAAGCGCGGTTATAGTTGAATTAGCGTTTAAGTTCTTTAAAAAATCTTGAGAATTCGCGAAAATTGTATAAACTTCGAAATAAGGAAAATCGAACCAAAATACATGAAAAAAATTCTAAGAACATCAGAGTAGGGTAATTTAAGGTCGTAGATTACGAATCTGAACTTAGTTTCTTAGTATTGTGGGTAGTTAATTCTGAATAGGCCTTTGGGCGGTTGAGTGGTTTGGGCGGTTGGCTGGTGAACCCTTCTACGGTTTTTATCACACTAGTTGCACCTCACCAGCCTGCGAGGCAGGTCTGACTATTGCGCCTCCGACTACCTCAAACTTCAATTTTGAGAAGACTGCCCAGGCTCTCATAATTTGTGTTTTACCTTTGCGTTTTTTTAAAGAGGCCTATTGGAAAAGTGTTGAGGAAGCCATTCAGAAACCAGTCAAACCAGGTTTATACCGAGCAGAATCTCCAAGGTGTTAGTTCATGGAGAAAGTTCCGAAGATCCGGTGTTTAGAGAAGTCCTGGGGAAGGCTGTTAATGGGATTACGCATGATAGTCTCCCCATTTACGGAGATGATCCGGTGCTTGCCGCTGCAAAAGGTGTTGCAGAACTGGGGAGAAGAGCGTTAGCGGGCCTGGATGGAGCTACAGGTTCTATTGAGCTGTGACGGAATATGTGGCCTCGAAGGGAAACAGATTCCAGCTACACCATGACCCTATTCGCTTATATTAAATCGCCGCTATACTAGTTGACGGCGCGATGTTAACATATCGACAGCAAGGTGGTTCAGCTCCAGCCCCACCATTAGCCGTTACCTGCGGATCGCAGCAACCCACATGCATCTACTCCACATGCCCTTCTTTCTCTTTATTTCTTATCTCTAATATCTCGAGATGCCTCGAGATAGTTGTCACGGGTGGTCTATCTACTTTCTACATATCTCTCATTGTTCCGAGCGACAAGGATCATACCTACCCGGCGATCGATCCAGCTCGGCCTCTATAGGCCAGAGGTATCTGGGTCAAGTATTGGGATGTATGGGACCAAATGATATTCCACGACCTAAAACGATAATGCAGCCCTCTGGCATGACAATCAATTCTCCTTAGTTTTAGCGGAGAGGCATCTTATCTTCGAAGTATCCGAGCAGTCTTCTGAGTTATCGAATCGAAGGCTATGCGGTGAATACGAAGGTGTATTTATCAGGACTCTTATCACTGAGACAAGTCCGATGCTTTGAATGGAAGGGTTTATATACAGACGTGAAGCTATTCCAAAAGAGGTAAACCTCATTTAATGGAGTGGAGTCAAGAGCGACCAATCAGAAGTACCCAGCATGTGACATGAGTTCTAAAAGGGTAGTTTGATGCCAGTCCTCACGCAGCCTATCCAGACGGTATACTTTCTCTTTCAGTCTGTTCATTTCTTCATGTGCTGGTCATCCTTTTCTCTTGCTATCTTTCCATACTCTTCCGCTTTGAGAGAGCTATCACACCAGTAGGTAAGTTATCCAATGCACCACCTCGACTTCTTATACCCTTCTCCATATACACTTATAGCATCTTCTATACTCGATGCACCTGATAATAAGACCCTATCCACCAGCATTACATGACGGGCAAAAGTGACATTGTGCTCCATCTTATAAGCAACGGTCAAAATGCCGACCTCAAAACCCTCCTTGTCGCTATGATGAGTTGGAGTCACAATAGCTGCATTTCCACTTTCGATCAGTTGCTTCCAGGTACCAGAAGGCTGCAAGTGACTACTGCTTAGCCGGAGTCGCATATACTGCCACTTTGACTGATCATGATATGGGTTAAAATACCCAAAGCCAAAGCTGCCTGCACTATGAAGGCTCAGAATGGGGCCAACTTCATGCAACGCTTGACTTTTGGGGAAATTTGCTTTGTCGATGCGGAAGGCTATACACTCGGCTTCCAAACCCTCACGCTTACGCGCACATTGTTCAGACTTGCCCAGTAATAAACCTTTCTTTTGCAAGGAAAGTTCTAGGAACGAAAGGGGTGCCCATCGCCAGCCGCTGGACTGTAATCTCGGCGTATCCCAAAAAAGGAGCTGTCGAGAGAAGGATTCTAACTGCGATAAGAACATCTTTATTCGTTCTTCCTGTGATGATCTCAACATCCATGTGATACGCTTCTGTAGGGTAGCATCCGTCGGTATGTGTGCCAGCACACATGTTAACGCCTCCTTAACTTTCCAGTGCAGCACCGGAACTTCTTGCACTTTCGAAACGTCAAGTCCCATGAAAACACTTAAACAAATTGTTTCATCTTCCAGGCGACTTGTCGTCCTACCATAGATAGTCCACATAACATCGTTGAAGATCCAATACGGGCTGGGTTTTGTATTCCCAAAGAAAGTCATCCACTCATCGCGTCTGGCGTTACTACTGAGACCATGGATACTATTCATGGCGCCCTGCCCATATGGTCGGGTTGGATCCAAAACAATGCTGGAGAGATTGCGTTGTAATTCAGAGTCCTCCTCCGAAAGCTTGACAGCTGGGTCAACAGCCAAAATCTCCGGCATCCATAGTTCTGAAAGAGTAAATTCGTCTTTTCTAGTCCGCAGAAGCTCAATAGAAGATAATCGAATGTACTCTTGGCGTGGATCGTCTGTTGCTGGAGCGCTGGCCTCTGTTTGAATAGAACGAAGTGTTCTGTCCTTGGGGAAAGCAAGCGCGCGTGCCAAGAGCATACCAGACTTCTCAGCTAGGGATCGCTTCACGCCTCTGCGCTGAAGCAAAGCAGAAACCGCAATTGGATTTGGTCTGAGAGCAGGCAGAGCATTCCATGCTGGAATTCTAACTGTCTTGTCCAGGAATTGAAAATGCAAATCCTTGCTTAGTCTTCCTTCTTGGAAAGTCCATAGCCTGGTCATCCAAGGCGCAAGCTTTATACGCGTCCAACACTCTTCCAGAGATGCGGCTTTCCCAACAGATTGCAGGGATTGATCCAGGACCAGAGTTTTATCTGCAAATTTGTATGTATTGGCCATCAGGTTAAGAGCCAATGGTTTGACCAGTGGGTCCAACGGGACACACAACGTGTCAATCCAGAATGGAACCAGAAATTTCTCTGGAAATGTCGGCTCGTTAATGTATAAATGATTGACGAGTTCCTGGATGCGTCTGAGCTGGCAGATGGGAAGAGTATTGCAGAGAGGATTTCCCATTCCATCCGACCACACATGTGAAATGGCAACATACTCATTATAGAACTCACTTTCCTCTTCAAATCGTAAGACATGTAAGACTGGTGGCGTAGCCAGATAATCAAAGCCGACCAATGGAATGCGACCTTCCTTGATAATTCCAGTAAGTTCGTCCACAGCAGGACCAACACTCTCACAGGTACTCTCATCAGCACAATGAGATGCGTGTTTGGTCTTGTACTTGTGATGCACTACTTGGTAGGCCTGGCAGCGTTTGAACTGGTCACATTTGCTGTGGTCTTTCTGCAACGCTTGGCGATCGATCGTGCTCAGGTATAGAAGGCACAGTGAATTGGTTGTCCGGAGGAGTTGCTCAATCTCTCGGATGCACCAGCCAGCCCTCAACAACGCGTCTTTGAGAGGGGGAAACACCCAAATCATAGTAGAAAAGCTTTTTTCACGCCCCGTCATCTGATCGTATGCGTTACTTATAGTTTCCCCCAAGACGCTGATAGAGAGCAACACCTTGCCAGCAGGAGATACGGGCCAACCACGCAATAGAGTGACCACCCTCGATAGTATGGTGTTGGTGAGATTTAATATCGAGATCATTGAAAGTCTATGACGATGTTTGAAATGTCTGTCAGAGTGATGAAGGTTGGCCAGGAGATACCAAAGATATCTAGGCAGTTCTTCCGTCGTGATGATCGCTTTTCCATCGGCAGCCTTGGTGACAAAGTCTTCTTTGTGAAAGGGAATAGCTACACTAGCAAAGGTTTCAACCATTACGCCAAAGTAAAGCCACTGCTGAAGTTTGGCAATTGCGCCATTCGGTCCAAGATCCTCCAAGTCACCGCGTGATATCTCGTTTCCCTTGTTGCCGAAGTTCTTCGAAAACATGCTGAATTGCTCAGGACCTAGAGGCGTCGTAGGACAAGATCGTAAGTCGCAAAGAAGCGGTACAATGGGATATCCTTCTTGTCGGTATGGCGTGCCGATCTTTTGGATATGGTCCATTGTCGTGAGAAAGGACGCGTAAGCGCAGCGTGCGAAACGTGAAGCTACGCCGCGCGATAGAAGCCAATAAATTGATTGTGTATTTGTTTATGCTTAGGATCGCCTAAGGCATAAACTTGTATGTTTAGTGGTCTCAAGTCGAAGGGTGTAACTTATAGAGAGAGATAATCGCCAGAGACGATATCAAGGTCGCAGCGGCAGGTTACACAACGGTATCACGTGAATAGCGTCGAAAATATCTTTAAATTAATTATATTTATAATGTCCCCGCTATCCTATACAAAGGCTTTACCTTAGTAATATATAGTTTTAGAAAAGCTTAGAAGATCTTGATAGTTATTTCGACTAGCATCTTTATACTAATTGTCGAGACGCTATTAAGTACTCAAAGACAGATCAAGTCCAGCGTTGCATCCGAACCGGAGATGGAGGGCATTAATGCCGATCTCTACTAACTTCTCGTATTCAAACAGTCTAGTCCAAACTGCTTGCGGATGGTTTAATGGCGGTGCATAATTATTTGGAAGCCCTGGGTTTTGAGCAAACGAAGATACCTACGATTGGGACGCATAAAAGATTTCAGCACGGCCCCAAACATACTTGGGAACTACGCATTTAGGCTTGATTATAAGTGACGGGTTCCTGATCATAATAGTTGTATTAATATTTGGGGTGATTTTCGAGAATCATGTACATCAGCTCCTATGTGATATGTGGATTTCTGGCCGCCTTCATAGATAGTGCTTTACAATAGGGAGAAGTGGACAGCAGACGTCTGATTAACTTTCAGAAGCTTTAGAATATAATCCTGATTCATAGTAGAGATTTCATTAACTAGAAATTATATACAATATCGAGCCAATTTAGAGCTTCTCATCGCGTAAGCGTGCCTGAAAGGGCTTTTTCAGATATGCTCCCGCAAGTATCTACTAGGCCGACTCGTCTCATTAGAGGATAAGACGTTCGCCATCTAGCTTTGACCCACTAAGTTAGGGCCATCACTGCGGGCACAGCTAAGGGGCATTTCAAGCCTTGCAACTATCTTGGTCCTACCGTGTCTCGTCCTTCTCGGGAGAACTTTCCCCGCGGCGACAGACTGCCAGCCAATCAGCAACGTCTTACTATGATCCTAGAACAGCTCCTTGTCTCTCAAAAGCAAAGCATCTGTTATTCATATTCAATGCCGACAGTTGGAAAGTCGAACGCAATAACCTCAAGAAAATAGATAACGTAAGCAGCTGTCTGCCTTCGAGAGCGCCTCGCTGCAGGTTGCAGCGGATAGCAAGTTTTCGAGAGCTGTGAATGGTCAGATTTCGGGGCTGAGACGATGCTTTTTGCACTGGCGGTTCGATAGCCTCACCGTCGCAACGCGAAATGAAGTGCTTCTCATTTCTTTCATCTCACGACGGATTTTCGCAAGATTTATCATATTTGATACTTAAAGAAAACAAGTTGTCATTTGGATTCAGTGTGGGCGATTTCGTGACGTTGTCGAGACTCACGATCTCGCTCTACCGATCATTCAAAGAATGCGCCCGGCGAGTGATCGCAGACCTCGCCGACCAGGCTCAGCAGGAAAATTCCTCGCTAAACCCTAATGAGGGCACTAGAAGGCAGGAATTTTTTGCGATTCTGGGCAACTTGTTGGAAACAATAAAGCAGCGAGAAGATTTGCAAACGCGATACCAGAGGATGGGTCGAATCAGCTGGACGAGATTTCAACTTGTAGACTCAGGGAGTTCCCATCGATCTGTTGGTAGAGGTAGATCAAGCTGGAGTTCTCATGAGATTTGCTTCTCGATGTAGTAGCCCCCAGACGGTATTACATTGTGCAGCGTGGACGGCTCGCCCAGAGCTGCGGCCACTCTTCTCCAAGATGGTGCAAAAGTCGATCAACAAACAAAGACAAATTTCATGCCACTACACCTAGCTCTTACCAATCCTAGCACACATGTGCTCGAGGTGGTCAAGATACTTATGGAACGAGGAGCTAATGTAAATGCCTAAAACGATACGCGATAAGCACTATTGCATATTGCAATAGTAAAAGAAAACATTGAGGTAGCACGTTATCTACTAGATTATAAAGCGCTAAGTATGTTTTTGGAAAGTGTCCACTTTGGGTTCCTTAAGAACTCGTTTGGGCTCCTTTAGCATCGTTGTTAAAACTTGTCAAAACTGATATGAGAGAACGGACGTTAGACTAAGTGTGATTGGCTGAAAAGCGAGAACTCAAAACACGTGACGATGTGATAGATTTTGCTCAGGATGCTCAGGGCGCTTAGGTGAGTTGCTCAGGGTGCTCAGGGTGCTCAGGCTACTCAAGTTGCTCGGGTGAGTTGCTCAGGTTGCTCATGCAGCTCAGGTGAGTTGACTGAGCCGAGGGTGAGCCGAGGGTGATTAGCGCCTGAGCAAGAGCGGCAAGCTTACTAACTGCATGGGAAACAGAAAAGAGAGAAAATTGATCGACAATACCTGATGAGGAATTGCAGCATGTTTATGAAGTTGTATTTATCCTCAGTCCGTTTATCATGAAACTGAGCCTAGAGGGCCGTGGTAATGAGAGAATAAGAGAGATAAAACATGGACTATGCGTGCTTATCGTTGTACGGAGCAGGGACAGTTTCTGAGCCTGTTGATTGTAGGAGTCCCGTTTATGGGGAGATGGTGAAGAGGTTGACGAAGGGGGAAGAGACTGCTGAGATTGAGTGTTTTATTGGGCATGACTTAAGGAGGTTGGAGAGTGTTCTTTTGCTTTTGCTCATTTAAGTCGGGTATTTGAAGGAGTACCCTCAGAAGACCTCTACGCAGTCGATATAGCCTCCCATTGGGACGTAGGCTACACAGTGTTCAATGGCCGCGAACGCTTCCGCGCAAAATTCATCGAAACTGACATCTTGCACCCATCTCCCTCATTCACAGCCCTAAACTCCTCAGTAGACATAGTCTGGGCTTCCAAAATCCTGCACTAATGGGACTTGGCGACTCAACTCGTAGCCTTGCGCTCCATTATCGCGCTGACTAAACCGTGACCTATGGTCGTGGGCTTTCATGCCGGGTGTGTGAAGGCAGAGGTTGTGGAGGAACATAAGGTTTGGCTGCATGATGAGGAGAGCTGGAAGAGAACGTGGCAGGAGGTGGGAGGGAGACAGGGACGAGGTGGGATGAGGGACAGGCTTCGCTCAGGGGATTTGAGGAGTTGGAGATTCGCCTGATTCGGTGGCTTCTTACGATGAGGTTGTTGGAGTTTGCAGTCCGGCGGCTTGGGTGAGCTGCATGATAGGACGGTTTTGGTTCAAGATGCTGGGGGTCGGGTTGTTGGTGGCGGAGGCGGAGTAAGGCTCTATGCATGCCGGCTGGGAAGGTGTAAGACAGATGCCAACGCATCTTCTTAAATTCGGGATTCTAGTCTGACATCTTCAGACTCACAGCCTTTCCGTTGAATTCTAAATTTCACGTATTTTGAATTCGATATCTCACTATGGACAGAAAACCGAAACTTGTGCGAGGCTCGAAACGAAACCTGAGGACCGACAACGCGGGAAGTGTAGACACGCCACCTTCTCAAGAGAAAGATCTGCAACAGACAGCCACTCATAGGGGGAATCAGACGTCGGCCGAAGTTGAAGTTCCTGCCTTTACTTACGAGGACCTCGATCAGAATGAGAATCAGATACGCCTCCTTCGCATTCTTCCCCCACCACAGCCAAACTCGAGAAAGCGTCGCGGAGAGGAAGTGAGAGGAGCCACTTTTGAGCTATTTCACGCCAATCTAGACGATCGTCCTTCTTACAAAGCACTCTCCTACACATGGGGGAGTGAGTCCGACCCAAATCACACCATATACCTCAATGGTTATCAATTCGTAGTGAGGGAGAACCTTTCGAATGCTTTAAGGCGTTTCCAATCCGACAACGTTGAGCTAGTGATATGGATCGACGCCATCTGTATTAACCAGACCAGTGATATAGAGAGGAACCACCAGGTTGCCAACATGAAGATGGTTTACGAGCAGGCCACTGAGGTAGTCGTCTGGCTTGGTTTAACCAACGAGGAGAGTGATCTGGCAATCCAGCTAATATATGAGCTCTATAATCACCGCGAATCAACAGAATGGATTACGGAACGGTTCTCAAAGCCAGACATGAAACAGAAGCTGGAGAGTCTTGCGGATTTATTCAGACGCGATTATTGGTGGAGAATCTGGATTGTGCAGGAGCTCACCGTTGCGAGGAGAATCGTCTTCTATTGTGGCGAAAGTTCCATCGAAGCAGAGTCTTTATATGCTATTCAGCAACTCTTTCAGCAAATGTCAAAACTCGAAGGGTTTCCCAAAGATATATTGCTGGATGTTTTACAAAGGAACTCGAACGACAGATCTCAGCTTCTTCACAACGGGATACAATCTATCTATTACTGGAAGCAGGATCTAGTATCCGCTAAACCAAACTTCTATACTTGTTTACTGCATCACTATAATAGAGAATCTTCGGATCCGAGAGATATGATCTACGGGCTAGCAGCACTAGCAAATCAGACAAGTAAATATAAAGTCGAGGTAGACTATAAACTATCAACAAGAGATGTGTTCACAAATTTCGCCAAACTGGAAATCGAGACCTCGAAGAAGCTAAACATTATTACTCGAGTTCTTCCTGGCACAAACGTGCACGAGTTGCCGTCGTGGGTCCCAGATTGGTCAAATGCTGCCCGGATTGGGAGCCGGATTGGGAGTCACATCTTCCTATATAATATAAGCCAGCCACAGTTTCGCTTTTCTTCTGCGGGTCAAACAAGGGCAGTCGTCCATTTTAGTGCGGATAGGATAGCATTTAAAGGAGTTAATATTGGCTCTATTGAACTTCTTGGCCTAAAGAGCGGGATGAAAAATAACTTTGACAAATGGAATGGCGCCCTAGCACTTATAAACCTATGGGAGCTTGTTACCAGAGTGGTCAAAACATCAAGTGCAGGACTTGAAGCCTTTGTTCGAGTTTTGGTTTTTGACGGGGCTAAGAAAGAGCACCTTGGAATGAGAACTAAGTCCGAATTTCTCCTCGGTATATTGGGATATCTTGGTTTAGTTTTCTCGGACTCGAAGCTAATCGAAGCTAAGATGTCAATTCTCCTTAGCTACTGGAAATCGTTCTTAGTATTGGAAAAGAAAGACTACCCGGTAATGCAAGAGAGCTTTGTAGAGGCGGAAGCTAGGGTATTCATGCGGTCTTGGTGGACTGTTATCTTGCGTCGGGTCTGGGATCGTCGTTTCTTCATTAGCTCCTCAAAGGCTATGGGACTTGCTTTGGAAGAGGTCATTGAGGGTGATCTCATATGCATCCCACTCGGATGCTGTCACTCAGTGATCCTACGAAAATTCGAAGATCACTACATCAACCTAGGCGAAGCATACGTCGACGGATACATGTACGGTGAGGCGATCAAGATGCTGGAAAGGGGGGAGCTGAAGCTGGAGGAGTTCGAGTTGCGTTGAAATTGGAAGAGTTGACGAGATTCTGAGCTGGAACGTCGGAATTTGGAATTTCCTGTGGGCGATGGCTTGTGCCAAGTTGAGATATTGGACAGTCGTCAGGATAGAGAAAGCTCCTGGGGCTAAAGAGGTGGCGAGTATGTGGAGTTATTAGAAAAAGAAAGGAAATAAAAGCTTTTTCTAAATTTAGAAATAAGCTTATTTTAAAAAAAAGAAGTAATATTATAATTCTATTCTTAATCTAATTATCTAATTAAACTAGTATTACTTATTACCTTTATTTCCCGTTACTTATTATTTTTATATTTTATTATCTTCGGGTAATTACTTAATAGATATATATAATATAATTGCATTATTAAGAGAATTTATATAAAATACACCTGAGGAATTTAGAACGCTAAGCCCTATATAAACTTGCGTATTATAGGGTGCACTTATATCCTTACAACCTCTTGTACTCTAGCTTTCCCTTCTTTAGCTTTGAATCGTCTTTATAAGAGACCTTCTACCTTGCTTTCCAAGCCCTGAATGCCGTACCCGTGACAGGCAAATTGAGGCAGAGGATTATGCTGGCGATCAGCTCGCCTCCCCGCTGAGGATGACAAATAATCCACTCAAAAGGGAAGATATCCCTGAGGATGGTTGCAATAGTTTCAGCTGTGCCGCCACTCATCAAACGGTAAGTCAGGCCGTGTTGGAAGTGACAATGTGAGAAGGTGGCTTCTTCCGCGGAGAGTTATCTGCGGCGGCCACCCTATTTAGGTGGCTACCGCATCTTCTTCAAGAGTTTTCTGAATCTTGGTAAGTTGTGGCAGGCGTTGATCTTCATTTCTACTCAACCTCGTTTAATCAAAGTATACTTGGCTACGCTACCTGAGAATTTGTTATACAATATGAATGCGGCTTGCGATTGCTGTCGTCCTCAATAACAATTCGGGTTTTTCCCCACCGGAAATCATCCAAGTGATACAAAGAGTAGAGCACTACTGTCATGCACACATAAGGACCTAAAGCGTTACATATAACGACGCCGATTAAATATTGAATAGCTTCTTTCAATGACCTCGGAGACATGAAAACAATTGAAAGGTTCCATATGTTACGGAATGTATCAAGGGCGAAGAAAATCATGCCCGTTTGGGGATCAAAATCCTCTCCTAGTTCTCCGAATTAGCATCAAAAAGGGTTTACAGTATTGGGGTACATACGGAACCACCGAGAAAGAAGCATGGACAATGTAACGCCACTGTCTAATGTTGAGGCTGTTGCCGCTAACCTTTCAACCCATCCAGTCGTTTTCCTGGCTGCGAGAAGAACGTCGCTTGTTATTGGCCCCAGCGTCCACCGCCGACGCTGGCTAAGGAATACTGGAAATGATTGTGGGACGGAGGTGAAGGCCCGCGCAGTGAGACATTGACGAATTTCGACGTCGGCGTTTTCGCGAAGAACTAGACAGACATGGTCTCTATCCTCGCTCATCATTGATTGAATCGTTCGGAAGAGGCCATCCTTTTCCTTTGGATAGTACCCAAACTGCCCTAGTATTTCATCTCCGCAAGTACTCTCAATTACTCGAAGAAGCTGACAACATCCTGGAAGGCAGGTGACCTTTCTGCTAGTGAGGTCTTGCCGAAGGCGCCGGCGATGCTGTCCGATAGCGTACTCTGCGTTTTGATAAAGATACGGAATGGAGTATGGCTTGGACGTTGTAAAGTCTGCGAGAACGTAGCCACTTACTCCAACCACCTGTTCGCCTTCTCTCGCCGTTTGTATGAGGTTAAGGACGCACTCTGCGTCAAATCGGGTATCCGCATCCATGCCAACGACGTATTCCACAGACAGCATCGAGACTTTAATGAGGAAATCAGAAACTTGAGCGAGGAACCAAGGTGCGAGGATGCCGGCGGATGGTTTCGTATTGCGTAGGTTGAACTTGTGCAGGAATGATCGAACAAGAATAATGCCATCTCTTTTCCCGCGATTCTCTTCTTTGATGATGCAGAAAACCGGCAGCCCTCTGAATTCGCCTTGAACAACCTCAACATTCATTTGGCTACCATCCCATGACGTGTAAGCCTCTCGGGCAAGAGTGATTGATGGACGCTCAATGACGTCCTGCGTAAGATGTTCCGCTGTGGTCTTTGTCATGCCCTTGCCCTTGCATCGCCCATCGCAAACGATGATGATGGCCTTGTTGTGGGTATCGAGATGTTTTTGCTCGGCGAGGGAGTTCAACGAGTTCATCAACTCTGTATACGTTTCATTGTAACATGGAAGCAGATAAACGAGATTCTCCAACGTTTCTGGGGCTTTAGGTTGGCGTGCGTTTGCTCTTCTGGTAGGATAAGCGATCACTATTGTCAAAATTTCGACGACGTCAATCAGTGGCCTGAGGAAATATATCGGAAGTAGTATCCAATAGAACTTAGAGATGTACATTGACATGTAGATGAGGGTAAAGCTGCGAAGCCCTGGTTAGACACAAGTAATGAAGGCTGTAAATTTCGAGAAGACTTTCATACTCACTTTATCGAGAAAAAGATAGACAAGAATACATATTTTTCGAGTCGTAGCCGTCGCTTGTTAAGAGAAGGAAGATGCTCAATAGCCTTCCGCAGGCCCCGAGAAGAAAGAGAAAAGTTTCTCTTCCTAAGGTTGGTCGGAATACTCTTGTGGCTGGTAACGATGATCCCACCAGGTGTCGCGGGCCTGGCCAACTCCATTGCTCTTCTTGCGAAATGAGACCGGAGTGAGGGAATGACGCCGACAATAAGTCGCAGCTTTTACCCGTTTTATTCTGATCGGTCGAACACTGTCAGAAATATCTCGATTATGTACTCTTTATTTTTTTTTGGATAGACTAATTAGATGTAGCTGTCACGGGCTGAAGGAATTGAGTTAATTGATAATCAGGTATATTAAAGAACAAGAAGAAATAACTAAAGAGAGAAGAATATTCTCTCGTATGTTAAATACAAAAGCCAAAGCCCTAGTGCTGCTGAGTAACCAATAAGTAAAGGATCTAACATACAGCTATTACCCTAAAAAAAGATGTATTCTCGGTCTAGGGTTTTTTATGCGTTTCACGCCGTTTGACTTTTCAATTCTGGAAAGCTCTCTAGAATTTGATATAGAATGTGATTAACTGATCTGTGCCAGCCTAGCAGAGCATTAAAGCAGTATCTGTCTCACTAATACGAGGTTACTTCAAGGTATAATTTTACTAGGGTAATAGCTGTACATGAGCCATCAAGCGTCGCAATCTGGCTGTTTCACTTTTTACGAAAAATTTATTTCCAATGCTGCTTTAATATTTTGTATGAGGTTGGTACTAAAAGGCGGTTCGACCTACCGACGCGAAAATTGACGCAATTAAAGGAGGATTCGATTAATGGTAAAGCCAATATAATGATATAAGGTCTGAATTCATAATCGATCACTGCATGTAATTGTTATAGCACATTTGAAGCCAGGGATATAGTAAACAGGATCTATTATTGATTAATAAAGAGTAAAAACAGCACTGGAAATAAATAAAGGTTCAAGTAATGTGTGGCCAAAACCACTCTGGTCTCCAAGGCTCGCTACATTTATATCCCTTAATATATTATACTATCCCGGCATTTCTGCTGGCCTAGTCCATAGTAAGATGGTGCTGGGCAGGAGCATAAGTTTTGAGTTTTGCCGATACTAAAAGTCAAGTGCGCCACCAATTAGGGGGCGCCTGCTCAGGGGGGTACCAACTAGTGAATTTGGCCGAAGCAGCTCTGTACATCGTAATATCCGAACAAATCTGGTCGACATGGGAGGCCCTTGTTTAACCCAGGTTTAGCCAAGCTTCCCCCGGCCCTTCGTCTGGCGAGACAGAGTCCACGCTAGCAAGGGGGCCCGCCCAGACTAAACCAGGGGGTCCCGCACGGCTCACCTAGCATAATATTACTCCGTATACCTTTGCATATAAATTTATTAGTAAGGTATATTGCGTAGATGAAATCGCATCCAATAATGCCTCTCCAATACGCACTCATATAGCCAGCCAGCCAGCAATGGACCATTCTTCCAGCCCACCCCCAGAACCAGAAAAGCTAAAAAAGGGCTAATCCCTTAAGGATATACCCCTTTGACTTGGACCAATTACAAACGTTTCCTATGAGCCCTTCCAACCCGAACCCAAACAGCCAGCAAGAGCGATTTTACCTCCCGATTTTGTACGAAAACCACACCCGTTCGATTACTTTAGCCTGTTCTTTACTCCCGAGATTTTCCAGATAATTACTACAAATACCAATTAATATACAAGCTTGCAGAGACTATATAATGCAGAGGAACGGATACGAGAATAGTCAGATTTGCTTATTAAAGAGCTATATGTATTTCTTGGTATAATTATATATATAAGAGTCTATATTAAGCCTTAAAGCAATATATACTAGAATACAAACTTTAATAAAGGTTCTATATATACGATTTCAAGCCATATATCCCTTTACTACTTTTAGTAAATTAAATAATATTACTATATCTCTTGCTCTAAAAGTAATAAATAAAAGAGGCATTACTATTCAAATAATAAGCTTTAGTAATATAAGCTTTTTCTTAGTAATATTACTTTCCTTCTTCTAATATAAATATTAATAAACTTATAATATAGTACTTTAGTAGATATATTTCCCTCTTTTTTATTCTATTATTCCGCTAATTATTTTAGATTCTTATATATATATAAAATACCTAAAAAGCTAATTAAATATAAGTATAAAATCTATAAACTTACGAATTACAAATATATATATAATTAGATTTAGAGCTTATAAAAAAAGGGGCTTTAAAAAATAACTCTCTATTTAATTCTTATAAATACCGGTTCTTTTATATGAAATCTAGTACTTTTCCTTTTATACTATTACTTTATTATATACTTTAATAATTACTTTATTTCTATACCCTTATTTTTAGAGCTATAAGTCTATAAATTTAATATAGTAAATATTACTCGCTTATATAAGCCATTTTTACCGGAATTATTAATAATTAAAAATCGGTTTGTTATAAAACTAAAATAAAATATCTTGTTTATAATAATAGTTCAGAATATACTTTATTTAGCTTAGTAAGATAATAGTATTATCTTAGCTTTAAGTAATATTTATACTATAAATAAAATAAAGAAATAATAAATTAAAAAAAGAAAGCATTCTATAAAAACGTTTATAAATAAGCAAATTATATAAAAGGTTTTTAGTAATTTACTAATAAAGAAGCTTTAGATTTCTAACTTTATTAATAATTATAATTAATATATAAAAGAAATAAATCTTATAAATTAATTTAGGGAAATATATAAGAATTATAAATTTATTTTAAGAAATTAGTAACTTTTATTTTACTAGTTAATTAAAATAGCTTATATAAATAAATATAAGTTATATTAATTATATATAAAAAGATATAAATATTTATTTATATACTTGTAATTTAGAATAAAGCTTTATTATAAGCTTCTAGAATATTTTATAAAAGTAAAAATATAGTAATTATAAGTAAATTTAAAAGAAAAAAAGTATTTATTTCTAATATCCCGTATTTATATTATTAGAAAAAGTACTTTAAGGCTACTTATATATAATATATATATAAATTAAAGTATTAAAAGGCCTTAGAAAAAGTAGTAGATAAAGAGATTATATAATAAATTTATATAAGAAAAAGAAATACTTATTATAATTTCCAGATATCTAATATCTAAGATATCTAATTAGATATTAAATGCCTTCTAAATGCATATAATATGGCTGCTTTACTAGAGAAATATATTTGAAATATACTAGAAATATTTAGAAAGCTAGCTTTTTTAAAACTAATATATTATAAAATATATATATTTCCTTATAGCTTTTTATATTCTAGTTTTCTCTTTTTTAGCTTTGAATTATTTTTATAAGAGATCTTTTATCTTACTTTTTAAGCCTTAAATATTATATTTATAATAGTATTTAAAACTTATTTCTTTTAATTCTATAAAGAATTTTAAATAAACTAATTTAGAATTATTAGAAATATAGGTACTATTAAAATAATAGAATCTTAGAAATATAAGTAATAGATTCTAGAATAATAAAAGCAAAAAGCTTTAGAATCCTTAAAGAAATCAGGTATTTATATTTTTATAAATATATATAGTAATATATTAGAAAATTTCCCGAAAACCCGAAAACTAAATTTTTTTAAATAAAAGCTATTTTTTAATTGAGTTCTAGAATAATAGATATCTATAAATTAGTAATTTAATTACTATTTTTAAGTTCTATTCTATAATTTTATAGGTCTTATATATATATTAGTAATAAGATTATTAGAAAAAATATAATAAATTAATTTCCTAGAATATTATATAATTCGGAATAATATTAATTTCTTTTAAGGCTTTTATTAGTTTAGATTATTCTATTAATAGCTCTTTTTAAATTAAATATTCTATTAATATTTCTAGAGATTTTTTAAATAAATTTATAAAGAAAAAGGCTTCTTTTTTATTAAAAAGCTCTTATATATTTAATAGCTTATTATTATTAAAGAATTATATAAATAGACTAAATATAATAGATATATATAATAGTATATAAATAGGTATTAAATATTATAAATCTAGTTTCCTATTTTAAATAAAGCTTATAATTGAAATTATATAAATAATTGAAATTATATAAATAATTGAAATTATATAAATAATTGAAATTATATAAATAATTGAAATTATATAAATTTGAAATTATATAAATAATTGAAATTATATAAATAATTGAAATTATATAAATAATTGAAATTATATAAATAATTGAAATTATATAAATTATATAGAATTATATTTCCTAGTTAAGTAAAGTACTTTATAGGCTTGGCTAAATACTAGAGAATATATAGGGAAATGCTTTTAGCTTTAGAAAAAGATATTAATTAGTCTTTTATTAGAATT
This sequence comes from Hyaloscypha bicolor E, assembly GCF_002865645.1. NCBI lineage: Eukaryota > Fungi > Ascomycota > Leotiomycetes > Helotiales > Hyaloscyphaceae > Hyaloscypha > Hyaloscypha bicolor. Next base: position 263,944 of record NW_020194625.1, on the reverse strand, counting down.
AATTCTTGGAATTAGTTATATTTATAAGTATTATTCTATAGTTTACTTGCCTTAACTATTTATATATTACTCTACTATTACGTGTCTTATATTAAGAAAACTAATTATTTATTTTTAGATATTAATTTAATTATTACTAATTACTAGAAATTTTTTAAAAAAACTATTTTATATAAAACAAGTTATAAAAATACTAAAGGCCTTTTTAAGAATATTAAGTTTTATAATATTAAATTCGAAAATAATATTAAATATTATATAATTATAGTAAATTAGTTTATAATAGCTCTAGCTATTACTATTTTATTTACTTTTACTATTTCTATAGTTCTGGCTATTTTAAATCTATTTTAAAAGAATTCCGAACTATTTTCTATTTATTTCTATTTAGGATTTCTTATATCTTATACTTTTTTTAAAAAATACTAGAATTACTAAATTTCTAAATCTAAATTTCTTTATTAGAGATTATATTATCTTTAATAACTAGCTAGTTTATGTTAAAAATGAGCTATAAAGAAATACTAATTTATATTTCTTAAAAAACCTTAAAATTATTTATATTTCTAGTAAACTTATAAGTAATATTTTTATTCTAATTAATTTTTATATAAATAAAAATAGCCCGAATTAATACTATTAGTTCTTAAAGCTATATTCTTATCTAAAGAAGCTATATTCTAACTCTAATAAAATATAGAATATTTATTATAATTTTAGTAAGTTTTAAATATATTCTAATTAAGTATTTTAAAAGTTCTATATTTTTTTCTTATAATTATTTATAGAAAATAATATTAGTTTTTAAGATATTAAATATAAACTAAATATAAAGCTTTTATTAAAGCTTTAGAAATTAATATATATATATACTATTTATTTTATTTAATACTATATTATTAATAATTAGTAAATTAAGGCTATATATAAAAAAAACTAAAAAATATAAGAAAATAAAAGCTATTCTAGTCAAGTTTATTTCTAGTATTATATTTTCTTATATTTCTAAGAAATATATTTCTAAAAAAAAACCCAAGAAGCCTATATTAATTACTTTTATTAAATATATATTTTTATATAAATATAAATAATATTTTATAAAAACTAAAGGTTTTTTAATTATTAAATATTTTAATTATAATAAGTTTAGTTATTATACTTATTATTATCTAGTTAAATATAATAAGGAAATTAAGATAGCTCTTTCTAGAATTAAGTCAGGCTTAGTTTCTATTTTATTAAAATATCTAGTTTCTATTCTAGTAAAATATTTAGAGAATTTAAATTCTAATTCTAGTATAAAATCAGAAAACGAGTATTTCTAAAGAAAGTTTTTATTTTAGGAACTTATAATATAAATTTAGTAAAGATTAATTTAACTTATTTAATAAAAGGAAATACTTTTATAATATTCTATATTATTAATATAAATAAATTAGGAATTAAGTTTTCTTTTCTTATTAATATTAGAACTAATAATTATACTTTTATTAATATAAAATTTATTTAGCTTATAAAGTAATTTCAAAAAATAAAACTATAATTCTTTTCTTTATTTTATATTATATATAGTTTTAATAAAAAGCTAGCTAAGTTTAATAAGAAATATATAAAAGTTTTATTTCTAATTAATAAATAAAGTATTAATATATCTATAATTATTCTAAATTTTAAAGATTATAATATTATTCTTAATAGAAAATAGGCTATATATATTAATATTCTAATTAATTATAAAAAATATAGGCTTATATAGCCAAAAAAAAATCTAAATTTATATAATTCGGTTATATTATTAGTATTTTTTTAATAATAGCTAAAGAGGTAATCTAATAAAAAGTATTAAAAAGATACTAATTAATAACATTTTATTTTTAAATAGTTTTTATTTTTTTAGACTAATTAGAAAAAATTATATAATATTTAAATAAAAGCCAAAAAAATAAAAAGAGGTTCTTAATAAAAAATAAATATTAAATCTAGCTATTCTTATTTCTATAATATTTAATTATATAACTAAAAGAGAAAATAATATTATTAATCAAATCTCTATTTATAAAATTAATAAAAAGCTTAAAGCTCGAAAAAAAAAGCTATTTCTGGCCTAGAGAATTAATAACCGGAAGAAATAAAGCTTTAATAGCTTTAAAGAATATTATTTCTAAAATTCAAGAAATATATTTCTATTTTTTTTTAAAAAAAAATCTAATATTCTTTCTTTTTATAAATTATATAATTATAAGATTTAGATTAAAGGCCTAAAAGAAACTAAAAGTATTAGATACTAATTTCTCTAATAATAGTTTATTTAAAAGCTTTTAGAAATCAAGTATTTTTTAGAAAATAATCTAAATAAAAGCTTTATTAAAACTAATTAAGCTTTTTTTTATTAATTCTTTTTATAAAGAAAGTAAATAGAGGTTTATACTTTTATATTAATTTCTATTATTTAAATAATATTACTCGAAAGAATTAATATTTTCTTTTATTTATTAAATAAGACTTTAAGTTAATTATTTAAAGCCAAGATCTATATTAAATTAGATATCTACTAAGCTTTCTATTATATAGTTATAAATCCGGACTTTTAGAAACTAATAATATTCTATATCTATTATAGAATATATAAATATAATATTCTCTAGAAAGGCCTTATAAATAGCCCGGCTATATATTAATATTATATAAATAATATATTTTTTAAGTATTTAAATAACTTTTATATAATATATTTTAATAATATTTTAATTTATTTAAAGAATCTAATAAAATACAAATAATATATATAAAAAGTATTAGATTTCTTATATCTTGCCGGCCTTTAAATAAATATTAAGAAATCGGAATTTAAAATTATATATATAAAATATTTAGGCTTTATTATTTTTATATCTAATATTAAAATAAATTCTAATAAAATTAAAGTAATATATAACTAGTAATTCCTAAAAATAATTAAAAGTATATAATTCTTTTTTAACGTTTTATAACCTTTATAATACTTTTATTAAAAAGTAAAATGAATTATTAGATCTTTATTTTATTTATAAAAAAGATATTTCCCTTTTAAATAACTCTAAATAATCATTAAAAGGCTTTTTATTATCTAAGAAGCCTAAAAATTTCTATATTTAATATTATAATACTAGAATTTTAGAGTTTATTTATAATAAATAGAAACTACAATATATTTAAAAAAGTAATTACAAACTGTTATCCTTTGTTAATAAAAACCAGAAATAGCGCCCTTAAATATTCTAAATAGTTTAAATAAAATTTCCTAAAAATTATATTTCTAAAAAAAACTTAATTATAAATAATATATATATAAAAGAAATACTTATTATAATATAAATATTAGAAGAAATAGGAAAACTAAATTAAAAGGCTTTAAATACTTCTTTTTAAAGATTTATTTCTAATTATTATTTTTAAAGTATTTTATAACTATTAAAAAGCTTTCTTTTTAATAAGCTAGATAAGCTAAAGCTCTTATTTTACTATTATTTTAAGCTTATATATTAAACTTCTGGAAAATTAAATAAATAAATAAATAGCTTTATTAATAAAACATAAATAGCTGTTATTAATAAAAATAAATACGTTATTACTAAAAACATAAATAATGCACTTTATAAAAATAAATACTTTATTATAAAAATAAATACTTTATTATAAAAATAAATACTTTATTATAAAAATAAATACTTTATTATAAAAATAAATAAAATAAAATAAATATTTAAAGCCAGATTAAGAAAAAGTTATAAACTTAAATACTTTTCTCTAGAAATAAAATTAACTCGGAAATTATCTATAATTTATAGCTTATAGTAATACTTTATAAAGTTAGTTTATTTAATTCGGAATTTAATTCTAAAAATCAAATATATATTAAAGACTTTCTAAAGAAATATATTTTTATTAGAAGTATAATTTTCCTAGAAAAAAGTATTTTCTTAAAAGCTTTATTAGTAAACTCTATTATAATTACTTTTATAAAAGTATTATTAAAAGCTTTTATTAAATATAATAGCTTATAACTTATAAATAAAATTCTATAAAATAATTATATATTACTAAATCTAGAAAAGCTATATATAATAGCCTTTTTTTATATTATAAAAAACTTTATATTATAGAAAACGAAATAATTCCCGGACTATTTTTATAAATTATTTTAATTTATAAAATATATAATAAATTCTTTTTCAAATATTCTAAATATATAAAGCTTTATTAGCTATTAAAGAAATAATATTACTAGCTATTTATAGGCAAGAATATTAATTAATATTATAGTAATTATTATATTTATAAGAAATTATATATATCTAAAAATAAAAAGCCTAGTTTATTTTATTTTTTTCTAATTTCTAATTACTATAAATTTTAAGAATTATTTAGAAAATAAATCAGACTATAATATAGTTATTATATTTATAAATTATTTATTTAAGTATTTAATTATAATTCTTATATAAGATATAATTATAATTAAATAGCTAATATTTTTATTTTTATTTTATATAATATATTAAATAGATATTTTAGAAATAATTATATTAGATTAGGAGCTTTAATTTATATTCGATTTTTAAAATAAATTCTATATAAGAATTAGTATAAAGCTTAAGCTCTTAATAGCTAATTACTTTTAAATAACTAAATAAACAAAAATTTTAATTAGTATTTTAATTAGAGATTATATTTATATATTAATTATTATAAAAATAATTAGAATAAATAAATTACTATAATTAATTATTAATAAGCCATTCTTTAGTATAAAACTATTAGCTAGTTTCTATTTATAATTAAAAAAGACTATAAGCTTTATATTTCTCTAAACTAGAACTTTTTTATTAAAGCTAGTTTATTTTATAAAAAAAAGCTAAATAGAAATAAAACTAAAGTATTAGTAAATTAATTATATAAATTATAGTAATTTATTTAAAGTTATATAAAGTAAATATAGAAATAATATATAATATAAGCTAATAAATATTACTATTTAATTAATTTCAAAATCGAAAATAAAATATAAGTTATTATAAAATACTAGAAATCTAATTATTTAAGCTAAAAGCTAGGGAACTAAATAAAGGGCCTATTTAAGATTCTAGAATAATATAATTACTTATTTCTTCTAAAGCTACTAGAAACCATAAAGATATATTTAGTTTTTTATATAAAGAAATTATAAAAAGACTTTTAGAATTCTTTATTAAGTTATATAAATCCGGAACTACTTTTATTAATACTAGAAAATAATAAATAAAAGTATTATATTAAACGGGTTATTATAATTAGACTAGTAAAAAATAAGCTAAAGTATAGAATTTAGTAAATTAGTTAAAATAAAAATCTAATATAATATCTAGTTTTAGTATTAAATAATAGTTTCCTAGTTTTATAAAACTTCTATAATAATAATATTAATATATTAGAATCTTTATAAAACCTATAATATTAGCTAAATTATATAAAAAATAATATTTATCTAGAATTATATAGAAATATTAATTTATTTTAGAAAAAAGAATAATATGAAATTAGATAAATTAATAGCTTTTATAAAGCTCGGAAATAAGCTTATTTTAAAGAAAAAAGTAATATTATAATTTCCAGATATTTAGTATTTAAAATATTTAATTAAATATTAGATATCTTCTAGATATATATAATATAGCTACTTTATTAAAGAAATATATTTGAAATATACTAAAAATATTTAAAAAAAACTAGCTCCTTTAAAACTAGTATATTATAGGATATATATATTCTTTTATAGCCTTTTATATTCTAGTTTCTTTTTTTTTAACTTTGAATTATTTTTATAAGAGACCTTTTACTTTACTTTTTAAGCCCTAAATATTATATATATAATAATACTAACCGCGATTTTATTTAAATAATATTATACTAAATGAGTTATATAAAACTTTCTAATTTAGTTTAAATAGGCCCTTTTACTAGTATAAATTATATTTTATTAAATAAAGAAATAATACTAGTTTTCGGGCCTCGGTTTCAAATATTCTTTAATATATCTTTAAGCTATTTCCGAGGAATTTCAGTATTAATTTAAATATATCTAGTAAAAGTAGCCTTATTTAAAGAAATCGGATATTAGTTTATAAATTAAAATTAATAATTAAAGTATTATTTATTAAATTATAATTTCTTATTATTTAGATTCTTATTTATTTTAATTATTATTATTTTAATTATTATTATTTTAATTATTATTATTTTAATTATTATTATTTTAATTATTATTATTTTAATTATTATTATTTTAATTATTATTATTTTAATTATTATTATATAAATATAAATATATTTATTAATTAGTTTTAAATAAAATAAATAAAATAAATATATATATTTTTTATAATATATATTTTTTATAATATATATTTTTTATAATATATATTTTTTATAATATATATTTTTTATAATATATATTTTTTATAATATATTAATATTTATTTATATATAAAAACCAGATTTATTTTAAGATTTTAGTATATAAGCATTTATTTTCTTAATTATTAGATTAATAATAAGATTAAAATTACTTTATTAAAATTAAAGTTTAATAGCTTTATATAAGCTTTCGAACTATAATAAATTAAGACCCGGTTTTTATATTTAATATATTATATTTATATTAGATCCTATAAGCTTATATTTATATAATTATACTTCTTTATTTTCTAGGAAATCAGGGCTTGCTTTTAGCTTTTCTTTTTAATAAATTATTTTTATATTAAGAATTACTAGTTTTCTTTATATTAAAGGCCTGGCTTATAATAAAGGCTAGTCTTTAATTTTGCTCTAATCTCAATTCGAAATTAAAAGAATTATATAACTTCTTCTTTAAATATAAAGCTCTTTATTATTTTTTATAAGCTTTTTTAAATTTTACTTTTATTTATAAAGCTTTTTTCTTTTATTTTATAAGTTCTTTTAAGCTTTACTTTTATTTATTAAGCTCTTTCTCTTATATAATTTCCTTTTTTTCTTTTCTTAAATATAGCTATATTATACTTATAATCTTATACTAATATAATATATAAATATACGAGAAATTAGTTTTTTTTAAAAGCTTTTTTTAATTATAAGAAAAGTAATATTATTTTTATAGATCTTTCGGCTTTTTTATAAGTTCTTTTAAGCCTTATTCTTATTCGTAAAGCTTTTCCTTTCTATTTACAAGCTCTTTCAAGCTTTACTTTTATTTATAGGGGGTCTCTTTTCCTTTTATAAGCTCCTTTAAGCCTTATTCTTATCCGGAAACCTTTTCTAGCTATCTTATAAGCCTGTAAAGCTTTCTTTCTTATCTATTAAGCTCTTCTAAGCCTTACTTGCTCTGAAATTAAAGCTAATAATAATTATTATATTTATATTTATCTATATATATCTCTTTTTACTACTTTACTAGTCTATAAGCCTATTCTTTAACTTATTCTTTTTCTTTCTCTTTCCTTTTCTTTCTTTTCTAATTCTTCCTTTCTATCTACTTTATTTATTTCTTGCCTTATCTTTCTCTTTTAAACTCTTACTTACTCTCTATATAATAGCTAGTATAAGGGTATAATCTACCAAGAACAGGATATTAGAAATAAATACAAAATAAAGCTAAGCCGGAATTACTTAGATAAAATAATACTAAAAGTTAAGGCATTCTTCTTATTTTATTTCATAGCTTAGTATTTTCTAATATATAAGATTCTTTAAACTTTAAGCCTTTAACTATTATATTAATTCCGCTATTATATAATACTAAGCTTATTTGACTTGGCTTATAGAGGCAATATAATACTTCTAGTAAAGAACCTGTATTTATTCTTAGAAAGCAAAAATAGAATACTACTTTTAATATTTAATAATCTCCTTAAATTATAAAGAACTAGAGAGCTTAACTAAAAGTATAATATCCTCTATAACCTAGTTAATTTTGAAGCCTGACTCTTAACTAAAGCAAATAATATTTCTCTTTTAGTAATTAGTTCTCTACTAATATAAAAAAAGAAAGATATTATTTTCTATAACCCGGTTAATTTCGGAGCCTAATCCTTAACTAGAGCAGATAATATTCTCTTAATACTAATAAGAATAAAAGAACTAGCTCTTTTCTCTAGTATAGAAAGAATTAGTAATAGTCTACTAATTTAAAATAAGAAAAAATAATAGTTAGTTTTAGTTTACTAACTTAAAACTAGATAAGATAATAATTAGTTATAATTTACTAATTATTAGTATAGTTATTCCTTTGGGAGTTATATATATAGTTATGGGATACGGGATACGAGATATAAGTAATGGAATATAGGTAACAGGATATAAATAATAGGATATAGGATACAGGACATGGTTATATAACCTTATATCCCATTAGTAACTCGACTAGTAGACTAGACCCCTTTAGGCTTAGCAGATTTAGGGATTATATATTAATACTATAATACTATAATCCCTATTTCTGAATAATAACTTTACTAACCTTATATAAATAGTACTTCTATACCTATATAATAGTACTATATATTACTAGTAAACTAATACTAATTAGTTAGTACTTATAGATCAGGAAGAATTAAGCTATACTTACCTAAGATTCGATTACTTAGGGATAAAGCCATTATTCCAGTTAAAGAGGGAATAATTATTAATTCTATTATCTGTAATTCGGTTATATAGGCAGGAAAGATACTTAATCTTACTAAGGCCCAATTATACTATATTAAAGAGAGAAATATCTATTAGTTCTATTATCTATAATTCGGTTATATAGATAAAAAGGGTACTTAATCTTACTAAGTACTAAAATGGTTAGCCATTTAATTATTCTATTCTATTTCTATTTAACTCCTATAAAACCCTTTCAAAAACTACCTTCTTTTAAGCCTCTAGGGCTCTTGAGTTTTAGAACTATTAAGTCCTTCCGGAATCTCAATATTTTATTCCTTAAATTTCACTTCCTAAATTTCTTATTATAGATGAAATTTTTACCTCAAATATAATACCTACTATAAATCACCTATTTTATAAACTATCTATTTTATAAATCTATTCTTTTTACGAATTATTATACCTCGAATTAAATACGAGTCTATGAAATATATAATAGTAGAATATATTATAGTAGACGATTCCTTTATTAGATCTATTTAATCCGATTATTCTATAGATAATAATAATTTCAAGGAATTAGTAAGAAAGTAGAGATATAGAATTAACCTAAACTCTACTAAGGCAGACGAGATAACTAAGTTCTTAAATACTAAGCTATTTTAATATATTCTCTATAAAATAGTTAATAATAACCTTTGGGAGCTATTTAGATATAACTTTAAGAACTTTATCTACTAAGGGAACTTTAATAAATTCGAACTCCCGGAAATACTATATCTATATAAAACCTTTTAGTATAGTAATATATTTATATAATAGAATAGTAGTACTAATACTATTATAAATACCCTATATACTATTATAAAGGAGAATAAATAGTATATATAGTCAAACGAGGATATATTAGTAGCCGGACCAGACCTTATTAAAAGACTAATCTTATTAGGCTTTATTACTCTTATAAAAAACAAATGCCTAGAACCTATTATCTTTAATATTCCTATACTACTATTACCTCTTCTACTATTCTCTCTACTATTATATCCTATATTTCTATTAGATTTATATATTAATATAGAAGTTCTAGAAATAAATAATATATTCCTATTATTACTACTATTATAATTATATCCGAATAACTTCTAATTTTCTTTAATTATAAGACTTATTAGAAAAGTTACTAAGATCTATACTAAAAAACAAAAGTATAATAGATCTAATAGTAATTTTAACTATAAACTTACTATTTTCCTTAATATCTACTAATATATAAAGCTTTTATAAGAGGTACTAATACGAGCTTTTCCTATTATATTAAAAGAACTAGCTCAAAACTACTTCTATAGTAACTAGCTCTTTTAATATATATATAAAGAGGCTTATATTAATATCTATAGCTTTTTTAAAAGCCCTGGATTTAAATATCGGAATTTAGATAAGTAGAATACTACTATATTAGCTTCTATAATGGCTAAATTTCCGGAAAAGACAATATTTGAAACTATTTAACTACTAATTAATAAACTATATTAATTATAGTATAGTTTTATATCCAATTTATAAAATACCAAATTCTTTTATAATAAAATTATTACCTCTTACTAAAGCTTCTGGATATATAGATATATAATCTCAGATCCTCTTATAAATCTCGGCTAGTTTATTAATAAGCTCCAGTCGTCTATTACTATATATAAGAATAAATAATAAGCCAATCCCGAAACCTTTTTTACTAATTAATAATACTATTCTTAAAATCCTTTAAACTATTATCCCTCCGGAAATTATTAATACGGACCCAGCTATAACTTCGGAACCTATAATAACTATTTCAAGTCCTATAATTATAATAATTATACTCCGAAATTATATTTTATATATAAGAAACCCGAATACTATTTATAAAAGTATATACTAGAGAAATAAGAGACTAAGAAGACTCGATTTAAAAATAGAAATATCTATTAGTTTAGATCCCGAAATATCTATAACTTTAATAAATACTTTAGTAGTACTTATATATAGTATATTACCAAAGCCAAAGACAAAGAGGGTAATAAGAATAGTAAGGATAAACTAGTAAATAATACTTTTAAGGCTTTATTAGTAGAAACGAATAAAAAAGAGGAATATTATCCAGATTCCTATTTTACTTCAGTTAAGAGCTTTTTAGCTACTCTTACTACTTCTATTCTACTAATAACTATAGCTAATACTCTTATAAATAACCTTATTTCCTTTTCCTTTATATATTAGATAATAGATAAAAACTATACCTTGGAACTTATTAAATCCTTAATAAAAGATATCCAGACTTTTAGAGTTAATAGTATATTAAGATATAATACTTACTACTTTTATAGAGTCGTAATTAATACCGGAGCCTCCAGATACTCAACTACTAGTTCTAACTAATTCCAAGCTCTCTAGTAAACTAATAATAATATCGAATTTAATAAAACTACTAAAGGTCAAGTTAATATCTAGTTTAGTATTAGATCTATATCTTCTATTAGATCTATAATAGTAAATATACTAATTAGATAAATATAATTCTATATTATATCTTTAAAAATTCCATTTTTACTTAGCTTGGCTAATATAAATAAGCTAGAGGTCTACTTTAATAATCCTACTAATTATTTTATTACTTCTACCGGAAAATATATACCTATAATATAATGTTTCAAATACTCTTTCCTGCTTTAAAATACTATACTATAAGATTTCATTTCCGAATTCTTTATTTATAACTTCTATTTTCTTATAGAGGTCGAATTATAATATCTATACTATTGTTTTGGTTATCTATCTATTAGTAAGCTCCGAAATATACTAGAATAAACAGGCTATAATATTAATATAGAAGCCCTTAAATACTTTATAAAATATTATAAATAATACCAGAAATATAACTAATTACCCGAATAATTTAAGTTTAATCTAAGAAATAATACTAGCTTTAACTATTCTATTATTATTAATATTTTCTATATTTCCGGTAATCCTATACTCTATATTATTAATAAAGGTATTTAATATTAAGCCGGCTAATAGCTCTAGAATATTAGTATAATATATATCTGGAATATACTTAAATAATACTGGATTAATAACTATTTAGGCCCTTTTAATTAGATTATAGCAGATACTAGAAAGTAGTTTACTAGTAAGAAGTTTATTTAGCTTGCAAATACTATAGGAACTAAGGTTAAGATCGTTCCTATAGAAGCTTATAATTCTATTAGAATTATAAAATACTACTATAGCCTAATCCAATATATCTATCTTATTATTATAGCCGAAATTAATAGAATTAATAAGAATACCATATTCCAAATAGCTTTTAAGGCTATTAATAATTCTATAGAACCTAATAGTATTATTTTAACCCTTTTGGTTTATAGTACTTTATTTCGAATAACCGAATATAATACCTTATTACCTACTATATTATAGTAATCGGCGGTATTTAAAAAGGTAATAATAGAAATTCAGAAGCTTTAAGCTAGATATTAAATTATAAATGCTTTAAATACCCGAAATAGTCCTAGTACTACTAATATCTATAAACTACCTCTGAATTCGAATATTCTTATTTAGTATAAAGGAAATACCGGTTAATCTAGTAGTTGGAATAGACTATATAAGCTAATAGCTATTAATAGGAAGAACTATATACTAGCTTTATTATATAGTAATACCACCTTCCGTTTAACTTCTATAAAGCCCTTTTATATAGGAGATATTAAGGTTATTACTAATGGCTCTGAATCTGAACCTATTCCTAAACCTAATAGTAAAGCCAAAGATAATATAGGTATAATTCCTTCTACTATTCTACTAAAATATAATAGAGGATACCCTTATAAAAACCCGGATTTTATAATATTTCTATAGGATAATAACCTATATAAGAACTCCCGTTAAGTTGAAGTTACTAGCCTTCTAGAAAAGGATATATTTGAAGTTATTTCTAGATCTCAGGTACTAAAAAAGATATATATTTTCAACTTCCGGTTTATTAACGAGATTAAGAATAAGGGTATAGAGAAAGAGCTTAAGAAGTTGAAACTGGTTATTTAAGCTTATAATAATAGTAAGAAATATATAATATTAATATAATTACCTACTATCTAATATATTAGCTAGAGAATTATCTTTAGTATTACTACTATAATAATAAATACTACGGAATTATATTTATATAATATCTTATAAGCTTATATCTAATTAATAACCTTACTTAATTATAATTTTTATATTAATCTACTCTATAAGCTTACTAGAGAACTGAATCTAAAGGACGATTCTGTTTTAAAGGTTATAAAACTACTATATAGTATACCGGAAGCTAGGAACTACTAGTTTAAGACTTACTATTCCTATTATATTAATAAGCTCTCTATAGAATAGTCGACTTATAACCTTTGCCTATTCTATAGCAAGTAACCCTTCGGAATTATTAGCCTTTAAACTAATAATACCTTATTTATTAAAACTAATAATTTTATAAAAACAGAATAACTAAAGCTTTATAAGGCTAAGTTTTTGGCTAAGGAATATAAATCTCTTACTTTTAACTATAATCTCAAGTTTAATAGAAGTATTATCTGTATAGATATTACTAGAATTACTCTTATATAGAAATACTAGTATAAAAACCTCCGAATCGTTTCTATAAAGAATACTACTACTATAAGTAATAGAGGTACTATTTGTTAAAATCTCTCTATTAAGAACTAATATATTATCTAATATATTAGAGAAGTATATATTATATTAGTCTAATAACTAGAAGCTTTATATAATCTATTAATTATTATTTAAACTATTAAACCCTCGGAAACTAATATAAAGATATTTAATAAATACATTTAATAGCAAATTGAGAATACTACTAGAGGACTAAGATTCATAAAACTAGTAAAGAAGTCTTTATATTTAATCGTTTTTATAGATATTTTATTTATAAATAATAGAGATCTCTCTTTTTAAATCGGATATATTCTAGTTCTAGTAAATAGAACTAGATATACTAATATTATTTACTAGTTCTCTATTAAATACAAGAAAGTTACTAGAAGTATTCTAGCTTTGGAACTCTATAGTATGGCTTACGGTTTTAATATAGATACTTTAGTCAAATCCATAATTAATAGAATACTGGAAATAGAATTACTACTAGTTATCTGTACGAATTCGAAATTATTATATAAATACCTTATTAAATTAAATACTATTCGAAAGAAATACCTAATAATTAATATAATATACCTCTATTAGGTATATAAATAATGAGAGATTACAGAAGTCAAATAGATTAAGGGAGAATCGAATTCTACCGATTCTATAACGAAATCAAAGCCATTAAATACCTTTAAGTATCTTATTAATATAAATACTATATAGTTGGATATAGAAGAATAGGTCAAATGTAAATAGAGCGGGAAATAAATATATAAATAGGAGAATATATATAGAGATTCTCTTAGTATCTGGTATCTGGGTATCTGGTATCTAAATATCTAATACTAGGCCGGATTAGGGAATATAGACTTATAGAAGGAGAGGTTATATATAAAAGGCTATAGCCTTTAGTATATAACTAAAACCTTAAAAATAATATAGATATATAAAGCATTTAGGGAATCTGGTACTAGACCGGATTGGGAAACTTATATATAATCGAAAAAAAATACTATTTTCTGTTTTTTGTATTTTTAGAGAATTTCCAGTATTAGTATAGCTATTTCTTTGGGAATTATATATATAGTTACGGGATACGGGATATAAAATATAGATAATAGGATATAGGTAACGGGATATAGGTAATGGAATATAGGATATAAGATATAGTTATATAACCTTATATTCTATTAGTAACTCGACTAGTAGACTAGACCCCTTTAGGCTTAGCAGATTTAGGAATTATATATTAATACTATAATACTATAATCTCTATTTCTAAATAATAACTTTACTAATCTTATATAAATAGTACTTCTATATCTATATAACGGTATTATATATTATTAGTAAACTAATACTAATATTAAATAAGAAGAACTTATTTAGTACTTATCTCTATAGCTAATATTTCTTCTAAAGCTACTATAAATAGCCCGGGACTAAATACTATTATTATAGATATATTAAATAAAAGGCTCTAGTATAATAAAATAAAGAAGCCGGACTTTAATATTATAAATCTATATTATTAGAAAAGCTATTATAATACTATTTCAAAAAAATATATTAAGAAATAACTAGCTAATTTAGAATTCAAAATTAGTATAAATATTTCGAGATAAGGTCTAGTAAAGATTATTTATATAAGATAATCTTATTAATAAATACTATTTTATAACTAATAAATAAGCAAAATACTACTAGAAATTTTATTTATATATTAACTAATTTATTAAGAAAATTAATAAGCTAAAGGCAATTACTAGTTAATTTTATATAAGAAAAAGACTAGTATAAGAAGAAATAATAAAATAAAGATTTAAATAAGTAAATATTTAGGAATATTATAGATTCTTATTAGGAGAACTATTTAGTAGCTAATACTAAGGCTTCTTTCTACTTTTAGTTTATAGTAATTAATTATAGCTTATTAGAATTAAGAATCCTGCCTTATTTATAAATAAGAATAATTACTAAATTAATAATTAGATATTTAATATAAGAAATAAACTAATATAGAACTCCTTTAAATTTAATAGTAAATTACTAAAAATTACTTATATAATATAACTAGTTATTAGAGATACTCGTAACTTTATCTATAATTAACTAGAACCTAAACTAATTAGATAGATCTCAATTACTAAATAAATCTTTAAGATTCTCTAATAAGTTTATAATAAAAGTAAAGAAATAAAGTATTAGGAAATAAAAGAGATATACTAGTATCTGAGATAAAGAAATAAACTATTTCTAGTATTTTAGGTAAAGTTTATTTATTTAATAATAAAACTAGGAAAATTACTAGATAACTAATATAATAATTTAATAAATAAAATAAATCTCGAGCTATTTAAGAGTTTAGGTAATAAGAAGTTTAATGCTTCCAGAAATCTTACTAAATAGTATATAAAATAAGAAAATAGGCTTTTCTTAATTAAAAATTAGTAATTTCAGAAGAAATAACTAGTAGAAACTATTTGCTATTAAATACTATTCCCGGCTAGAAAACCTGCCGGAATTTAAGAAACTATAATAATCCTATATCTAATAGATTAATCTTAATAGCTAGTATTTTTATAGCCAAAAAAAGTCATTTACTAAGAATTTAAAAAGAAATTAGACTAGCTAGAAGATCTTTATTATTATAATTATAGAAAGCCTAGATATATAAAAAATACCTGTTCTAGCTTTAATAAAATTATATTTATTAAAGAGAATTATTTAGAAAAAGCTAATAATTTAGAAATAAATAATAAGAATACTAATTCTTATCTATTATTTAATAAGAAATATAATATTAATAAATTAGGAAAAGTCTAGCTCTAGGTATAGAGATAGTTCTTCTAGAGTAAGAACTTTATTAAGGACCTATAGATCTTATTTAGCTAATTAATAGGAACTAGTTCCTTATTAATTATAAAATAAGCTAGAGAGGCAAAACTATAATTTTCTAGTATTTAGTAAATACTAGAGCAAATATATATATTCTAATTAATTAAAAGTATATTTGCCCCTTAATAAAAGTACTATAAATATTCTTATATAAACTCAAAACTCTCGTTTCCTTATAAGGTTTTAATAAATAACCTAGTTAAGCTATTTAATATCTAGCTATTATAGATCTAGCTATTAATTAGTACTTCTAAACTTAATAATATTTACTTATTACTAATCTTAGCTCTTATAATATAATTCTAGAAAGGAAATAGCTAGTAAAGTATAATATTCTATTAGACTATTAACGGAATTAATTCTATTAGCCAGAGAATTATAAAATAAATTAGCCGGACCTTATTTAGAAAATTTAATATTTTAATAAGAAATATTAAAAAGATAACTGTCCTAAAAATACTCTAACTAGAATCCTAAAAAGAACTAGTAAAACTAGATATAAAAAGTTAAAAAATATACTTCTTATTTCTCTATAAAATCTTCTTATAAGAAAAGCCAAATACTAAATAAGAAAGGAAAAGCTAGACCTTAATACTTTTAAAATAATTAAGCTACTAGATTATTTCTATTATTTTATTAGAGTAGCTGCCTTCTAATTAAGTACTAAAAACCCCGGTAACTTAATCGGATTAGTTACTATTAATGAGATTAATTATATATTTAAGAAATAGAGTTATAAACTAAAAAGATATTTACTATTATTTATAGTAATTAGATAACTAATATTATAGCCTACCGGATACTATATTTAAACTAGTAATCTAATATATTTCCTAGATATAAATAAATCTAATATTCTTAGTAATATATTATTTTTTAATTCTAAAGAACTTTAAGAGCTTCGGGTATTCTTTCTTATACAATTATATAATATAGCTAGGATATTTTCTAAAAAAAGCAATAAATAAGTTTCCTTAATCTCGACTCTTTAATTATAAGCTCCGTTTTAATAAACTAGATCTTTTAATAAAAATGGCCTATTTTTATAAGATAAGCTTTAATAAACTCGAAAAAATAAGAAAGTATTTTATTAAGAACCTGAAAAAGAATTTTATTAAGCTATTCGAATTCCTCTTCTTATTACTAGTCTTATTTATTAAAAAGAAAAACAATAGCCTATAATTTTATATTAATTATTAATAGCTAAATACTATAATAAAAAAGAACTATTATTTCTTACTATTTATTATTAAGACTTTTAACTAATTAGCCAAATTATTAGTATTTACTAAATTAGATATTTAATATACTTTTAACTAAATTCGTATAGAACTAGCTTCTATAATATAAGTAGTTTTTAGGACGAGATATAAATTCTTTAAACTAGTAGTTTTACTATTTAAACTTTATAATAGTCTAGTAATTTTCTAGTAATATATTAATACTATTCTAATAAATTATTTAGATAACTTTTACTTAGCTAATATTAATAATATACTAATCTTTTCTAAGAATAAGAAGAAGTATTAATAGTATATTAGAATTATTATATATTAGTCTTATATAACCTATATTTACTTAGTTTATCGAATATATCCGAGCCTTTAGCTCTCTATTATTAATATTGTATTATATATACCTGTATTTACTATAATAAGAATAGTCTTATAAAAGCTCTAGAATACCGGATTATAAATTAATATTTATAAATACGAATTTAAAGTCTCTAAAATAATATTCTTAAGATTTATTATCTCGGATTAAAATATATAAATAAACTTTACTAAAACTTCTATTATCTAAAACTAGTACAAACTTATAATAAAAAAGAAAATATAATTATTTTTGAGCTTCTATAACTTTTACTATAAGTTTATCTAAGCCTATAAATATATCTCCTGTTTTTTAAATCATCTAACTAAAAAAAATACTCTACTAAAGTTTATATTTAATAAAACCTAGCTAAATATCTTTAATTAGTTTAAAAATTTACTTCTCTTTATTCTTATATTTTTCTATTTCAAATATAATAGAGAAATTTGTCTAGATACTAATTATTTAGACCTAGTTATTATAGATATACTTTCTTAAAAAAGCCTAGAAAACAGATAATAGTACCTGGTCTTATTTTATTTTAAAGCTTTTTAAGAAGCTAAAAGCTACTATAAAGTTTATAATAAGGAACTTCTTATTATTATTTAAGAATTCCGGGAATAGTAGATAGAACTAATTAGTTTATCTAATTTTCTAATTATTACTAATTATAAAGCTCTTAATTATTTTAATATTAAAAGGCTCTTAAATAAATAATAAATCTAATAAATAGGTTTCTTATTATAATTCTATTACTAGATTATTTATTAGTTAGATAAAGATAATATTATTACTAATATCTTATTCCGAAAAAATAAACTTATACTAATTTAGAAATAGGCTAAAAAAGCTAAAAAGAACTAGATAAGTTATCTTATTAGACCTAATTTTTGCTTTTACTAAAATAAAAAATATGGCTTATAATCTTACTAAAATAAAAGAAATAGACGAGCTATTTATTATAGTTAAAGTTCTATAAGCTAATTAGACGAATTTAGCCCTAGAAAATAAATATAGAAAAGCCCGGAAAAATATAAATCTATAAGAAATATTAAATAGCTATATATTTTATAATAAAAAACTTATTATATTAGACGAATATAATAATTTATAAACTAGACTTCTATAATAAATCTATAATATAATAATTACTATATATTCCGGTTAAAATAAAATAAAAATTCTAGTTTAGAAACTTTACTAATAGCCTATTTTTTCTATAAATATTAATTGCTTTATAGCAAACTATTATAAATATTAAAGGTTTTATAAGCTAAAAAACAAAATACTAGACCTATTATATCTATTACCGGTTTTTCTAAAAATATAGAATAATTTATTTATAAACTTTTATATTTCTAGTTCTATAAATAAGAAATATAATAATATATTTATTATAATTAATTAATTATCCAAATAATATATAAGCCTACTAATAACTAAAAATATTATAGCTAGAATTACTATTAGTCTATTCTATTACTATATCTAGTAATTCTGAGAATTTCTTCTTATTATTATAAATAACTAAAAACTCTAATTCATTTTAGACTTTATAAATAAATAATTAAGATTAACTAGAACTAAACTAAAGCTCTTAATTATAAAATATATCTAAACTAATAAATAAACAGAAATTATTAACTAGATTATTAATATCCGATTTTATCTCTTTATTAATTACTTCTAGAATAATTAGATAGATTTATTTCTAATACTTAATATTATAAGTATTACTTATCTATATAAATTAATTGGCTTATTTCCCTTAATAGTTAATTATAAATATAAATTCAGGCTAAACTTTAACTAGATACTACTAATAATAAAGTTTAAAATATCGAGAAAGAAACTTAATTAGAAAGAAGTATAATAGTAAGCTAAGAGAATTAATACTATTATTAATTATACCCGAGAATATATAGTAATAGCTTAGGAATATTAAGTCAAGTAAGCTAATAAGAAATAGCGAGAACTAGATTTTAGTTTAGGAAATATAGTCTATATAATTAAAAAAAAAATATAGAAAATAAACTATTTATCTAATAAATTAGACTATTTCTTTACTAAACTATTTAAGATTAATAAAATAGTCGGCTATTTATATTAATTAGACCTTTCTTTATTATATAAAATTTGGCTAATTTTTTATATAAATAAACTTTATAAGAATTCTACTAATTTACTATCTAGCTAGACTAATAAAGAGCCTGGTTTTACTAAAGTTAATAGCAAACTCGAATAGGAAGTTAAAAAGATTCTCTTTTCTAAAATACTTTATAATAAGCTTTATTATAAGATTAAATAGAAAAAATAGAATATAAATAATAAATAGTATCTTATATTAAACTTTAAGAACTTAGTATTTAAACTATATAAATTCTATAAATAAAACTCTAGTAAAATAAGACCTCCTATTTAGCTAAATAAATAGATTTGATATACTAAAAAGAATAAGTTTAATAAAGACTATTCAAATAATAATAAACCTTAATAATAAAGCCTCTATAACTAGAAAAAAAAAAGAAAAACCTAGATATTTCCCGGGTTTTATTTAAACCCTAATATATTTCCTTTATTCTATTATATTAGTACTTATTCTCTTTTCCAGAAATCTAAATAAAATACCTTTCTTTACTATATTAGATTATGCTTTATTATCTAGGCAAATTATAAAAAAAAAGTAAATTCTTAAAACTAAACTAAAAATAAATACTTGCTTATATTAGTTTAAAATATTATTAAAAATTAAGAGAAATCTTCCTAATTACTTTAATTTTTATAACCTTAACTATTTATATTACTACTACTACTTTAATAGAACTATTAATAAAGACGAAATAAATAAGAAATTCCGGTAATATATTATTTATAGCTGGACTAAATAAGGCTACTTGCCAGATTCTAGATAACTTAAATAATAATAATAATATTTCAAGTTTAGTAATTACTATTATTATTAATATAATTACTATTATTATTAATATAATTACTATTATTATTAATATAATTACTATTATTATTAATATAATTACTATTATTATTAATATAATTACTAGCCAAATTACTTTTATAAATAAAAATAGTAACTTTCTTACCTAAGAATAGGTTAATATATAAAATATAGCCTGTATTACTCTTAAGAATATACCTGAAATTACTATAGAGAATATTTTAGTAAAATATTCTAAAAATAATAAAATAGAGGTTTTAGTTACTAGTAATAATAAGTCTAATAATTTAATAGGCGGAATAGATAATACTAATAAGAGCTTTCTTATTAATTTTATAGAGCCAAATACTAAAAAAGTCAAAAAAAATAAGGCTAGCTTATTTAAGAAATATAAAGTATTAGATAATAATAAGAATTCTAATAATAAAAAAACTAAGAATAGAAAAACTTCTAGTAATAAAGGAAACTCTAACTATAATAAAGGTAACTAAACTAGTATTAAGATACCTATTATAACCAGAAAACGTATAATACTAAATAGTAATTATTATATAAAGTACTAGTCTAAAACCAAGAGCTAGTAAATAATTTTAAAGGCCAAATTAAAAAAGTAATACCTTATAAATATTAATAAATTAGTATATAATACTATTTAGGAAGTCAGAAAACTCTTTAAAAGCTTCTATAAGACCAAAATCATATAGCTTAAGACCCGGGAATTTAATAATAAAGTAGCTTAAGTAGCCGCTCTTAATATATAAGTTTCTATTATAGAGAAATAACTTGAGAATATATATATTAAGCTCGAAAAGGCCCAGAAGTTAATTAAATAGCTCAGAAACAGTATAATTAAGTCAAATATTACTATTCTAACCAAGAAGAAAGGCAAGCAAGCTATTATATTAAAGCCTATATTAATAAATAGACTTAATCTACTATTCCTATTCGAAAACCGCTTGATAATAATAGCCCTAATATCGGCTATAGCCTATACGGTATTCCCAGACTATATTATTAATATGGGTATAGGCATAATACAAGCGACGGATACTAAGGACTAGCCGGAACGTACTAGGAACTGGGTTATTCTGGCGGAGTCAAGACTATGCTTCGATTATAAGTAAGCTATAGGGATTAGACGGAATGGGGTCAATGGCCGTTATTTCCTCTTTTTTCTTTTCTACACTACGGCTGAATAATCCCCTAAATAAGGGCA
Source organism: Hyaloscypha bicolor E (assembly GCF_002865645.1). Classification (NCBI taxonomy): domain Eukaryota; kingdom Fungi; phylum Ascomycota; class Leotiomycetes; order Helotiales; family Hyaloscyphaceae; genus Hyaloscypha; species Hyaloscypha bicolor. The sequence goes on along the minus strand of NW_020194625.1, from coordinate 241,952 downwards.
TTTAGACTTCTCTTTGGGGGGGGGTGATGTGACGGCTAGTGTAAGGGCATGATCTGCCAAGGACAGTATATCGGAAACAGGCATAAAACGAAGCTAAGCCAGAATTGCTTGGACGGAATAATACTAAAGGTCAAGGCATCCTCCCTACTTTGTTCCATAGCTTAGTATTTTCTAATACATGAGATTCTTTGAACTTTGAGCCTTTGACCATTGCATTAATCCCGCCGTCACACTCTGCCTCTTCTTTATCTCCTCTTTATATCACGCCTCAAACTTCCCTTTGGGCCCCCCTTTTTAAATATAACTCCTGTAACCTTTTCTTTTCCCTTATTTCCCAGGCCCTTCTCTCGGCCTTCCCATCCTCACACTACTACTACTAGTTCCGGAGCTTTTGCTTCTTCTCTTAAATCGGCTCCCGTATATAATTATTAACTGTAATTGCCCGGTACCCGGCCCACCCGCTCTCTTTCTTCCCAGTCGCTTGCTGCCGGAGCTGGATATAGTTCGCAAGCTGGGTATGGGTCGGAGGAGAATTCAGGTATAAAGTGCGAGTTCTAGTTAGAGCTCGATAACGCTTTGCCTTTAAATTCCGGTGATAATAGGGCTTACAGGTAAGAAAGCGGCCGAGATCGCGAAGTTGCAAGTAGCTTAAGCAACGGGTTTGCGGCCCTAGAAGTATTAGCCTGCCTATAAATTGGTCCGTTAACTTACCTATAGCCTGCTCCCCCTTCCCCTCCTCTCTCTTTCCCTCTTCCTCTCTCTCTCACCCCTGAATTACTATATAGTATAAGGCCTGTTACTCAAGGCACGAAGTATATGTTGCGGTTTGCTAGCTATTCTTTAGGGAGAACTAAAAGATTAATTGAGGGCAGTAATATCCGGGGCAGTATAATTAATTTAATTCAGGTTAATTTAATTGAGATATTATAAACTAAAGTAAAGTATAAAGCGTGGTTTGGTATTCCCGTATAGGCCTTTATATAACAGGAAATGTTTTCTATAAATTATAACTATAATAGCGGGATTAATGCAATAGTCAAAGACTTAAAGTTTAATAAATCTCATATATTGAAAATACTAAGCTAGAGAGCAAAGAAGGGAAGGAATGCCTCGACCTTTTAGTAGTATCTTGCCCAAGTATTCTGGCTTAGCTCCGTTTTATACCTGTTTCCGATTCCCTATTCCTGGCAAATTATACCGTTATGCCAGCCGTTATAATAACTCGGTATTATATAGATTTTGGAGGTATAATATATAGTAAATAAAGTAATAGAATTATCTGAAGAGACGTCTTCAGGTAAGGTAATTTCCTAGCCAAATTGGAGTAATTGTATAGGGCTTAAAAGCACTCTCTTGCTTGTGTAATAGATCCTCACTAGGCCAAAAGGTTCCTTTATTAGTGGAATCGAACATAGTAGCGTCTGGCATCGTAATTGTAATGCAATTAATAATTTAATTAAGTATTCAGTGATTTATTTACATGTAAATAGGAACCAGAGTTTTGGTGTTCCTCCGGATTAATAGTTTTCCGATGAACGGGCCATAAAGCTGGCGGCAGCGTATCGGATACCCCCTGTACTCGAACCCGTACCTATTCTCGAAAGCGCACGAGTTCACAATAATGCTCGGGCCACGTGAAAATCTGGTTCAAAATTCGGTATATTCATTGTTCATCCCGGGCCACTATAAACTACACATCCATCCCACCCTATCCGACCAAAACCCCTCACAAAATGAAGATAGCTCTTCCCTCTGACTAACGTCTTTTCTTTCTTGCTGAGAATCCATGCTCGTGACTATGCTACAAAAGAAGTGTTTCCACCCGGCCACTGAATATTCCATTCCCATTGTTTTCCTTTAGACGCCACGCTTGATCGACCCCTTGAATATTGGGGGGGAAAACATATCCTGACAAAAGTCATTCCTCCCTTCCGTTGCTGTCCATAGGCGCCGATCATGCATCTTCCCAGTCCTTCCTAATCCTGCCTCAGTCCAGTCGTATATCATGCAAGACCATGGAATCCTTTTATCCGTCATATGCAACCATTCATCCATTTTTCTCATGAACAAAAATTCGATTAAAGCCTCCCCAAGTGCCGAAAAGTAGAATGAATTCCAAATTCGCCGATTATGTAACTGGCTCGCTCAACTATCCATCACAACCTTTTTCGCCGTCTCCGTGCTGCCAACACTGGCATTCGTATCTCTCCTCTCGATCTTCCTGAGATCAATCCTGCTTTCAATCGGTGACTGCGGCTTTGGCTTTCTCCGCGTCATTGTCAAGCCCTCGTCGCTATCCGAGTCGTCATCGTCAATGTTATCGCCGTCCCCGTTGTAACCTTCATCTTCCTCCCCGGGTGAGAGGAGGATTGCATCTTCAGGCGCATCGGGGATGGGAGTTCTGACTTCGGCGGACACTTGCTTAGAAAGCAAGGGTGGGGTGAGAGTCTCGGGTGTACTATGAGCAGTCTCCGGATGTTGAACCACACCTGGAAGCGTGAGCATCTCTCCTTCTGGGTCGGCGGATACTGAAGATGCGCCCGAGATCAAAGCCGGAAGCGATGGGACAGATGGGAGATGGGAGAACTGCTCTGTGGAGCCACGGTTGTCGGAGGAGACTGGCGAGGTCAGGTCGGAGGGTGAAGTCAACGAGGCTCTGCTGGTGGAATTGACCGAGCTGTATGACCGAGCACGGCTCGCCTCTTCCTGTCTTTTCCGAACAACCTCATCGTCCGGGGATGGAGGACAGGCAGTCGGAGAGTTACCGTAATCTAGAGCCACCTGCTGCCGCTTGTGCTCGGCTTCTTGCTCCAACTTTCTTCGTCTCTCAAGGGCATCCCGTGCTCGTTGGAATAACTCAGGTGTACTCGGTCCATAGACTCGAGGGTCAGGAGTTTTGCCTTCTGGCGTTCGATTCGCTGTCGAAGGTCGTTGATCCAGATTGGACGCAGCATACTGAACCTGGTGAACATTGGGAGTGGATGAGGATTGGCCCGTCTGATGGGCGTGGACCAGATGGGGTTGGAAGAAGAGTGGAGATGCAAGCGGTTTTTCGTAGTTAGTCGGGCTGACATCAGACGAACGAGAGAGTGGACGGGGATGGTTCAGTCTTATAGGGTGCTGGAAGAGTCCAGGAGCGGTTGCAGTGCTCATCGCCACGCTTGGTTCTGCATGCTTGTTATCCGACTCGAAAAGGCTTCTGTCAACCGAGCGAGCCCTTGAAGAGACACCTTCGTCAATGCCTTCCATTACTTCTCGACCTCTAGGATTCCACAAATGACCTCCAAATAGAGCTTCCAAATGATGATCCCCGAAGAAGTTAGGGGCGTGCGGGGCTTCCTCCAGTGTTGGGGACCTAGGGGTGTTCATAGACCGTGAATGCGAGTGGCCACGGTGAACGACTGTCTGAATAGACGCGGCCGCCGAGACGGTACGATCCGGCGGACCTGGTCTTTGATCAGGATCTGCTGCGCCAGACGGCACACGTTCACGTTTTGGAGTGGCTCCTACCGAAACAGATTGCTGAGTAAAGTCAAGCGCAAAGGGGTCTCCCTCGGTTGCAGAGAGATCTGGGCTCGCCGTCAGGCTTTGCGCAAGAGGATGCTCATATGGCTCGCGGTGGCGTTCATGGCGATACTCTTGAAGATCGCTAGCGGATGAGAAGTAGGACTCGTCTCCTCGGAGGCTTGCTCGTCGATTGTCTCGTCGAAGTGGCCCCACTGGGGTAGAGTTGTGGGTATCTGTTCCGGAACTTGTGGCGCTGCTGGCAGCTCTTCGCCGAGATCCTTCGCTCCTTGTCTCACTCCTCGTCACACCGATAACCTTTCCAACAGCCTTCTTTACTGCAGACCGCGCACGCTCCAGGAAGGTAATGGGAACAACAGCACGCTCCAATTCGTTCCAGTCGACTTGGATCCTCCTGCCGGCAGTCTTCCGTGATGGATCCGTGTCGTCAAGCCAGCCGATAAAGTTGTCAATACCGTGAATCACCCACGGATGACGTTTGACCTCCCTGAGCTTGATTCGCTCGGCGGGGTCCTTGATCAGCATCCTTCGAAGCAGATCATATAATTCATCGTCAATTTCCTCGAACGCGAGTTCTCCGTCTTCTCTATATGGACCTGTCGAAGGGCCGATGCGTTTAATCGGGTTTGATTGTGGAGTTGTACAATTGGGGTCGACAGCCTTGAGGCGTCGTCTAGGAATGTATACATCTGCTTTTGCGATTGCTCGGAAGAGTTGGTATTCATCGTCGGCGAGGAAGGGGATGCGAGCGTAGATGAGACAATAAAGAGTGATACCCAACGACCAAACATCGATTTGCTCAGTGATTCTTGGCTGTTCGATTTCGAGATCCGTGTAGCAGAGTTCGGGTGCGAAGAAGGCTGGAGTGCCGACAGTCTTGGCAAGTTCGAGATCATCATCGAAGTCGGTGGCATCAGCTTCCGAAATATTTTCTTCTGTTTCGCCGTCTCTAATTGGTCGACCGAAGTAGGAGACCCCAAAGTCAGAGATCTTGACGCGATGATCCTTTGTCCAGAGCAGATTCGCAGGTTTGATGTCTCTGTGGACGATGCCTTCGTAATGGAGATACTCTAGACCTAGGACAGTGTCCCTGAATGCTGCTCGAGCCTGGTCGATGGTGAAGCATGGGACGTAAGAGAAATCATCTTCAAATGCATCGTGCTGCATGTCGTCGACCGATGACATGTGTGAGATGATGCTATCAGCCATGCTTGGCGATCTCCCACGATACGGAGGGTCGTCGGGGTATGCGCCGTAGTATGTTCCTTGCAAGGCGGTTGATGAGCCGTGATTGGATAGGATGGAAGGTAACGGTCCAGGCTCGTCGCCTTCATTGTCACTGTCGATGGCAGGAATATCAAACTCGGTGGGAAGTGGGGTATGCGCACGAGAGCTTGCTCGCGAGGGAGCTCGAGATGATGCTCGTGATGGGCCTCGAGAGCCAGGGTTGGATCGAAGTGTTGATGATCTGTGGCGAGTGAGGTTCTGCGCGGAGTCGTTTGTTGTGACCTTCGAAAGCACTGAACCCTCCGCATCGGCGTCATCGTCGCCATGCTCCAAGCTCCAATAGTCTGGGTAGCCTTGTGCGAGTTGTAGCTGGGATATCTTGGCTCGCTTTGCTTCCCTTTGTTGCCGGCGTCTCTCGATCATCTTGAAGTATTTCTCGTCATCTCCAGTCTCCTTCTCTCCGCTCTGCTCTCTCTCTATGCGTCGGCGTTCGAAGATGCAGATCTGGGGAGCACCTTTCTTGCGCCATATTATTTCTCCAAGCTCAACATGCTCCAACACCATGTAAATCTTCTTCAACTCGGGGTCGTCGATGACTTCGAGCAGGCCGACGACGTTGGCATGGCGGATCTTCTTGAGGATGGCGATCTCTCTCTTTGTCTTGTCTTCGGGCGAAACGGTGACTCGTCCAAGCTTGCGCTTCTTGGAGAAGCGTTGGATGATCTTGATCGCAACATAGTCGCCCGTCTCGAGGCTTCTTGCCAATTTGACCTTGCCGTGCACTCCTCTGCCGATCTCTTCGATGATCTCGTATTGGTTTATTAGTTTGCGGCCGGTGATGAAGTCCTGCTCGACCTGGGCTTTGTGGGTTCTAATTTGCACATGTCAGCGGTGGTCAGGGCGTTATTATGATTGAAAAGTGAAGAGAGCGAGAAAAACAATTCTGGGGGATAGTATGTTGAATAGCACCATTAATTGCCTATCTCTACCGGTCGCACGACGAAATATTGCGTTGTTGTGGTGCAAGCCGGCCGGTAGGCAAAAGTTTGGTGGGATGGCTCGAGGGACACCCAAACGAGACGAGGCAGGCAACTCACTCTCGAACTTTATGCATCTGCAGCGGATGGAGATAGGGACTCGATTGCGGCGTGCCATCTGGCAGCGAGGAGATATGCTGGCGGATTGGATTGTTGGAGGGACTGAAGAGGCCAGGACTCGACGAGGGCGTGCTCACGGCCGTGTTCGCGGTGCTTGCTGCTGGGTCCATTGTTGAGGTGCAGCAAGGCAAGAGTCGACATGTTGGGGCGACAACCTCTGAGGAAGCGTTTCGGGGGGTCAGCAGGTAGCAGACATTGCAGTGGGTGGAGACAATGTCCTGGTGTGCGCGAGCGAGGAAGTTGTTGTCGTCGTCGGCGGCGGCGGCGGCGGTGGTGGTGGTGGTGGTGGTGGTGGTGGTGGTGGTGATGCGAAGGTGTTGATGTGGTACTGGTGTTGGTGCTGTGCTAAGCTGGCGTTGAGGAAGGAAGCGGGCGAGGGTCGGTGGGAGTTGAATCGTTGATGAGCCGGGTGGAGCGCTGCGGGCTTGGCTGTGGGAGGGGTGGAAGTAGTGGTGGGAGTTTTGTGGGAGTAGCAGAAGTGGTAAAAGTGGTGGATGCAGAATCAGAATCAGAATCACAATGGGGCTCGGGCGCTGTCATTTTACTAGCGCAATCGCGGTTGATTGTGGTGCGAGCAGGGACTGGACAAGGCCAGCCTGGTTGGGGTTGGGTTGGGTTGGGGTCCTTGGGGGGAGCGGCGAGTGGCGAGTGGAGGGGCCGAGGACGCGAGAGGCAGCAAGGAGGAGCAGGACGACGAGGGGAGGGGGAGGGGAGGGGCGGCGACTCAGGCGAGGGGAGGGCAGGCACAGATGAAAGCAGAGAAGGCTGCAGCGGTTGAGACTGCACGGCTCACCTGGGTGAGTGAGGCCTGTCCAGCCTGTCCAGCCTGCCCTGATCAGATTGACGAGTGAGGGGCTGAGCGAAGCTGCGTGAGGGCCACTCTCCGTCCAGTGTTCTCCCGGCTGAGGACAGGCCCGGCAGCACGCGAGAGGCGGGAGCGAGGCGGCGAAAAGTGGTGAGGGGACGTGCGGTGCAGTGAAGTGCAGTGAGGTGAAGTGAAGTGAGGTGAAGTGAGGTGCAGTGAAGAAGTGAAGTGAAGTGAAGTGAAATAAGAGAAGTGAAGTGTGTGTATGTGTGCTGCTGCCAACAAGTGTGGCCTGCCTGGTCGGAGTGAGTCGTGCAAGTAGAACAGAGCAGACCAGACCAGAGCAGAACACAACACAACACAACAGACAACTTCGTCTCCCTCCCTCTCCGTCGCCTTCCATTATTCTCCAGCAGAGCAGAAACCTGTGTTCCACTCCACACTGTCCCGCCGGGCTGCACCCACCAAAGTTCAAGTTCAACAGTTCTCCCGCAACCGCCCAATCAAGGTCCGCGCCGAGGTCTCCCGCTGCTGATCTACCCCCCCCCCCCCCCCCCCCCCCCCCCCCCCCCCCCCCCCCCCCCCGCCCCCCCCCCCCCCCCCCCCCCCCCCCCCCCCCCCCCCAAAATAATTCTCCTGCCCCGGGGGGGCTGCTTCATCGAATCGTCTGGCTTGTGCCGATTACCATTCTTCACGCCCCGCCGACCACCAACAGCGGGCCCCGTCTGTGGCTTGGCAGGAGAGAAGCAGATCGATCCGTGGATGCTGGATGATGATGCAACTGAGCAGCAGAGTGGGCAAGAAGGGCAAGAAGGGTGTGATGGAGGCGTGGTGATCAGCTGGCTTTTCAGTAAGGCTTGGGCTGCCTGGGCTGAGGATGCCGGAGGTGTGTCTCCTGGGCTCAGAGCGAAGAAGGAGATGGTTTACAGAGTACCAGCACCAGTACTGGTATCAGATACAGCATAGTCCAGCGCGCAATCCGCATCACCAGGTGCAAGTCGACGGTTGGAGCGGGCAAATCAAATACTAGGATAGCCGCCGTATGCAGCGACAAAGGAGGGGACTTTCCTCCGTACTCATGACTACGGAGTATGGAGCAGAGGAGGGGAAATCCAGGGCCCGACTTCATTCCCACGCCGCGCTGGCTGGCCTCGTTGCGGCATCACGGCACCTCCCTGACTTGAGGGCTTGAAGTCCAGACCCAAGCCAAAACCGAGGCCCGTTTCCCCTCAAAATGCCTCCCATGCCTCCAAGCCTCCTTCTGCTGCTGTTGTGAGACGCTCCACGGCCGACCCTATGAAGGCGGAGGGCATGCAGAATGCGGAGTAGTTGTGTACTGTTACACTCTTTTCCGTCTCTGGTTCTGCAACTGGTGCTGGCTTGCCCTTGATTTTTCCTTGCATGCTGCTGCAACAATGAACGTCCTGCACCGCACATGCATCCTTACTGGGAACTGCGTATGTTGCAGCACATCCAATCTATCTCTCTTCTGATATCTTCTGATATGTTCGCGGAAACTCCTCCTCGGGCCTGCCTGCCCCTGCCTCACTGGCGCCAAACGGCAGCCGGCCTCAACAAGCCATGTCTCCCCATGAAATCTGCTCACTCTACCTGCTCACTCTCTCTAACCAGGTGCTGTGCATACAGCCACATCGGTTCCTTCGGGAACAACCATTGCAATCCAATATCTCCTTTCATTCTCTCTCGATTCTCCGAACTGTTGCCGTTGCCTCACGCCTAGTTGATCCGGTATCATGTGTTCCGCTTCCGAGTCATGGAGGGGTAGCCAGCATCTGCACGGCAGAGTGGTGGAGCTCTTCAGAAAGTTCAGGAGACAGTCTGACACATACATACCCTGCAGTACGGACCGTACAACAAACTACCCATCCCCAACATCTGACTTTGATTGCGACCGGGGTACCTCCAATCTGGGTCAGCATGCGATCCGAGTTCACCCTTCCATTCCTTGATCCAAAACTCGGAGTCACTTCCGTACCTTGCGCAGAGGCCGGAAATAAACTTCGATTGCGTTTCCATCTGTACGCAGCCAGTCAAGGAGCACCAGGGAGACAAGATAAGTAAGTAAACATGTGCCCAGCGTAATCAACACCCTACCACAGCCCCCCTTTTCGCCCCTCCTTACTCCGTACTGTCAGATTGTCAGATAAAATCTACTCTTGCAGCCCAATTCATCCACTTCAACCGCTTTGCGCATGCATCCTCCCTCTCCCCTTCCCTTGTGGAAAAAACTTTCTAGCCTAGCTTTCTATGTGAATCGATAGGTCATATCCCCAGGGGTGTGTTGAACCGAGGCCGAAGGCCAGGCTGAGCATCGCGATATCGGCGCTCGAAATCTTTCCAGAACGCAGAGCAGCGACAACACCAGCGACAGGACTTCACGATGCCACATCTCTCCACTCGCCACGACCGGGCAGCAGTGCATGTTCCCTAACCCTACTGCCTGCATACAGTGACCCCCATCTACTTGGCTGCCGGCACGCTCTCACGTTGTTCTATCTCAAGTGTACGTGGGACGTCGAATGGAGAGGCGAGGGGTCAAATGATTGGCGTTCCAGCTCTCCTCGCGAAGAGAATTTTTTTACGATAGTTCTTGGGGATTGGGTGCGATGCGCGTGCTATCAATGTCCACTTCATGTCATGCATGAGCTGCTAGAATTGGCCTCACGTGCATTTCTGCTTCACGAATCGATGGGGGTTCACGAGAGCATTGGTTCTCTGATACACGAAGCTCTGAATCGCGCACCAGTGAAGGCTCTACGAACAGTTCGTTCCTTTCTCGGTTCGAGAACAACGCGTCGCGGCAAGATGCAGTTCATGCATCTCTCGCCTTCTGATGCGTATTCGATATGAACCCCCTCTGTAATTGGAGGCAAAAAACCCTCAGTTTGCAGCCCTTCGGTCAGACAAAAAGCAAGGAGAGGGGGGGGGAGAAGCTTGACAGGAAAGCGGGACGAGCCGCTGCAGCTGCTGCGTCTCATTTTCCAGCGTTACATCGGTCGCCAGGCGCGGAGCTGGATCCGAGATCAAGAAGTTCAGGTGGGCTTTACCAGCCGTAATCCTGTGGTTTGGGAAAGCGAGATGTCATCCCTCTTGCTCTTCAAAAGTCAGAGCTGACGTGCCCTTTTCGCATTACGAAGTATTCCCGTGGACTCGGAAGCAGGCGAGACAGGGAGTGGGCCGAACACGATGGCAGCCTTTCCAACCTTCCAGGAGGAATACTACGTACACACAGGAATCAATATTGCACCCTTTTCCAGATCTGTATATCTCATCACACCCACACCACCATCTACCGGGCACCACTTCCGGCTGCTCAGCCACAGCTGCCACACCTCCTTCCAAAACAAACAATCATGAGTGAGTTGCTGACATGAGACATTTCACATGCGCGCCTTGATTTCTAGAAACCATTGCCTGGAAGTCAGATCATTTGATCCGTAAGACACAAACGTCTGATTTCCACTGAAGGTTGCAAAACACCAAGAAAGCATTCCTATCGTATTCCTAAACAAAGTCTCTATCAGCGATGCCAACGCAAGACCCCTCCCCCTCTCCTCTTCCGCAACCTCCCGCACCCCAACGTTTCTTGCAAATAGCCTCAACCCCCTACGATGGTACAGCTGGTATGTTTTGGCCCCTGTCGACAGGGGGGGTGCAACTTCAACACCACGTAACTCTTGTAGTTTTGGACGAAAAAAAATTATAAAAACAGGTATATGCTCCTTAAGACTAGGTAAATATAAGAATACATGTTTCCCAGAAATTTTGGATTGTTGTGGTGGCATTGCTAGGAAGAGCTGCGACCCCTGCAAAAAACAGGGACCAAAACATACCAGCTGTACCATCGTAGGACCCTAGGAATCCCATTATCGCCAATCCCATCCTCATCAGACGAATGCTAATTCATTTCCAAAACCCAACAGTCGCACAGGAAAAAAAAACAAGGCAGGACCCCAGCACGGCAATCTAAGTACCCCTCACCCTCCGTTCAGAGACACCCGGCACTCTAGCTCGGATTTTTTCCGGACTCCCCCATAGTGAAACAGCACGCATTGAGCAATCGAAGCACACGAATGCAAGACGAAAACGCATGCTAAGCTTTTGTGATATATATTTTCGGTATAAAATCCCTGATGTTCGAATCCACACTTCCCGTGCTCTACCTCGACGGTACAGTAATTTATCCCAGCGAGAGCTCACAAAGTCGTCATTATCATCGAGATCGAATTTCCCACAAACAGCCCCGCGATACCCAGACTTCGAAAGGGAAGGAATGATAGCAGGAGATGCTTTGTTGTTTGGTTAATGTACAGTACAGATATGGAGGACCTATCGCCGTAGCGCAGAGTCATCCCCAATTCCACATCTCTGTCAATCAATGCAAGCCCTCTTCATCTCTTCATACCTCCCTCCTATCTACCCCCTCCCCAAAAGCCCGGCTCGTATCAAACAAAACATCTGATTCCAAGACCTCTTCGCCAACCTAATTTTAAGATGCAAGCCCCTTAATAAACGCCCACGAAAAATCCCCAATCCATTCCAACTCGCATCCCAAACTGCGCTCTTTCTCCTGTCATCTACCCCGCGTCGAGCTCGATTCCTGAAAATGTGAGTGAACCAGCCGTGCCGGAACAACTCAGCTCCCTCTCCCCTTACCTCCCCCTCCACCAATCCCCATCCAAGCTTCTCGCGTCGCACTCCCCTTCCCCATGAAATCCTCATAAAACGCCTCCTCATCTCCCTCCCGTCCCAAACACCCCCCTCGCTGATTCGTCCCCCGCAAATCCATCCTCCCGATCACCTGCAGGGGGCTTGGCAACCCCGGATTGCAAAAAATGCCCTTCCTTCTGTTCCATCTTTCCGCGAAGGGGTGGGTTTCGAGGGGAAAGAAGGGGTTGGCGACGGCTTAACGAAGCGAAGCGGCCAGCGGAGAAGCGGCGGCATCTCCCCGCATGAACCCGAAAAGAAAAAGAGGTCACCGGGGACGGGGTCAGCCAATACTATGGTACTGTTCTCCTCCCCTTGCTTTCCCAACACGGGTGGTGGTGTAACAGGAACACGCAAGGGTCACTTCAGATAGGGTTAGCCAAGGACTCCCGCTCTACTTTCCCATACTTGCCGTCCACCATCGCCAGCCCCTTTCTTGCACCAGAAGTATTGGCTGACCCTAGCGATCCCGGATAGCCCGATGCAGCGCCGCCGTCTGTTCCTGTTTTCCTTCCCCGTCCGCCCGCCCGCCGGCCAACTCGGCCTTCCCTAACCCTACTGTAGCAAGAAAGCGGCGGAACTCACCAATGCAACGCCCGCATGCGCGGGAAAGGTGGAAAGTATTGGCTGACCCTATCCCCCATGACCCTTTGCATGCTTTCGTCGCAACACCGCACCGCTCTGGGAATGGATTCTGGAGCCAGGACGGGACGGTCAGGGCAATGGCAGCTAGGGTCAGCCAATACTTCGGGGCCAGAGAAGAGGGGTTACCGCGTGCAAGGGATCGAACTCCTCTTTCCGTGCTGAAACTGTTCGGAAGGTGCCGCGCTGTCCGATTTCGCACCCTCAACCTCACCGGTGACCGCGTCTTTGGAAATCTCAGGTTGACTGTGCGGCGGACGTGAGTCTTTGGACGAGGCTGAGGCGGTGAGCGCGATTGAGACCCCAGATGTTTGAGATTACTTCGGCTTCATCCGGGCTGAGGCTGGGCTGGGCGAAGGCTGAGGTCTAGAAGACTAGAACCAGTTCGTATTACCGGATCGGCTGGCTTGGCGTTTCGGGCCAAGACTTGACTTCAATTCCTCTTCCACTCCTCATGCAGTTCGTGTACCATACACCACAAAGACAACAAGCCCAAAGAATCTCTTCTCCACCACGTCTCTTTCAGCCTTCGAGCGAGAAGGCGAAGGAGGCGCTGTCCTCCATCCGGCTATCTTTTTGGAGACGAGTTTGAGTCAAACCGAGACCCCCAGCCCTCCCCTCCTCCCTTCCTTTCCTCTCCTGAGCTAGCATACGATTGTACATCCACCCTCGACAGTGAAACCTCCTCAGCAATCCCGTCCAGAATCTCAATACAGTACCCTTCTCGACCTACGCACCTTTGCGAACTCGACGTTCAATACACCCAATGTCAAACCCCTTCAAACCAAAGAGACAAAGAGAAGACGCCCACTTACCTCAAGCCTCAAGCCCAAGAAGTGGAATTTCTCCCTCGGAGTAGAAGACTAGGAAGCCCAACCTCCAAGTTTCAAGTTAAACCTAAGTCGAAACCAGAAATCAGAATATGCCAAGAAGAGAGATGACTTTTATTTGAAAAGGAGAAGAACGGGAAGGGAAGCACCTCCCGTCTCGCCATCTCATGCTGGAAAGTCGAGGGGCAAGGTAAGTCCGAGGCAGGCAACGAGAAAGCTACACACCCACCTATCGAGAATAGAAGGGGTTTCGATCTCCTAATCTTCCTTAACTAACTAACGAATGCAGTGTCGCTGATGATGCACTTGCTTCAGGTGTAGAGACGATGCCGTTTGTTAAGTGCCAAGTAGTGTTGCAGAGTAGGCGAACCTCCCAATAGTCGAAGGAAGCTATAATCACTTACCTACATCCCGAATGGCACCGCAATTTTTCTTCAATTCTTCGTGCATCATTTCTTGATTGCGCGCGGAGTCGATGCAACGAACGAGCTTCAGAATCCTTCCTCCAAACAGTTATTTGCACAAGACCCTGCTCGAAATAGCAAGTCCCGCAATCCATCCACAGACCCAAGCTTATATACAGCAAAAACAGAAAAGATTATCTCAAGATAGGATGATTCGAGATACAAGCCTAACCTACCTGGCCGAGCACAGGACAAGAAAGCGAGGATACGAAGCTGTCATTCAAGAGCCTCAGCGCACAGTCTGCAATCGAGCTTGACCTTGCACGACCTCAGAGCCGCAAAGCTCTTCCGGGGGGAGACTCGAAGCTTAGATGAGAGGGGGATGCTTTATCGGCGTGGTAGATCTTGGATAGCAGTAGGGAGATCCTGTTCTGCGAGTGTCAAGCAGAGTAGTCCAACTGCTCATCTTAAGCTCGCAACTCTGCTTGCTTCTTGAGAACAACCATCAAGATATACTTGCGAGTTAGAGAGAACTACCCCTTCCATTCTTCCTTCTCTCTCCAAAAGCACGTCACGTCGCAAAAGAACCTAATGTTTCTCAATGCATTTGCGTTGCTTCATTTCGTATTTGCGCGAGTCCAGCCCAAAGGCCATCTACAGCAGCAAATCTTCTTCCCTTCCCATGTTCATCCACCCATCCATGTATCGCAAATCCATCCCATCGTATTATCTCATTATCTCCACCAGCTCATCCACGCATGATGTCGCAAAGGCCGAGAAGAAAAAAAAAGAGCCGCGCAGAAAAAAAAGGTATTCACAAGAAGCAGAAAGCAAGGGTATCTGTGCACTAGCCACATTCCAGACCATTACATCCATTACATTCATCTCCTTTCCTGTCAATTCACGTTTTTTCTCCTTTTCCCTTTTCCCAGATCCGTGTACTGTTGTATGCATGCGAGAAATCGATCGAGAGAGGAAGTCTATGGCAGAGGAAATGTCGATCGCAACGAAGGAGGAAATCTAGATGATAAGGGCAGCGAGGCCGGCGGCGGCTGCCACGCCAGCGAACGCGGTTTGGCGGGCACCTCCAGCGGAAGAGGAAGAAGTGCCGCCAGTGGCGGTTGCAGCGTGGGATGCCTGGCGATGGTTAGTCAAGTGTTCGAGGGAGAATTGGCCAAAGAGGAAACTTACAGCGGAGCCAGCACTTGAAGCCTTAGAGGCGAGGCTGGATGCTACAGAATTGGCGCTGGAGATCGCACCGCTGGCGGAGGAACCAAGGGAAGATGCACCAGAGGCTGCGGAAGCGGCTGCACCGGAAAGCTGTTGATGGTTAGTTGAGTTCTCCCTTCTCCCCCGGATGCAAATTGACTTACAGAGGAAGCAACACCGCTGGCAGAAGATCCAGCACCACCACCGAAGATGGTAGTCGAGCCAACAGTGGTAGTGAAGGTCGAGCCACCGGAAGTCTCAACGGAGATAATGGCAGAGGTGGTGATGGCCGAGGGAGATCCACCAGCACCAGCCTATATTCCCAGTCAGCCAAACTCCAATCCTTGTTCCAGATTTGAATATCTTACTTCTCCAGTACCAGTGGTAGTCGTGGTGACGGTGCCAGTAGCAGAAACACCTGCGCCCGGAAGAAAGCAAGGTCAGTCTTTGTCTGCATATGACACAATCAATTGCACTTACCACCGGTAGCAGTTCCAGTAGCGGCCATAGCAGTAGCAGCTGAAAGCGAGTTAGCATCGTCGCCCTACTTCACAAGTTCATGTCCGGCCTGCTTACAAGAGCAGAAGCTGCTTCCATAGGCAATGACGGTGGAGGCAACCTCAGGACCGCAAACAGCGTTGGAGCAGTCGCGGATACCATAGCCAAAGTTGACGTTCTTACAGAGGCAGACGTCGTCATTGGCAGCGCAGCCAAGTTCCGCAAACTTTCCGAGCATATTCGTGACGCAGGTGTTCTGGAGGAGAGTCAGCCACTGAGATCCTTAACCGGGCGTTGCGCGCTCAGTTGATGCCATTGGAGACCAGGAGAACTCGCCCCGAGAGGTAGGAAGAGTCGCAGAGGAGGGAAGGGCTTGGTCGAGATGGATGTCAACTTACACCACAAGCTGGGAGGGTCTGAGCCGAAACCGACAAGGCGAATGCGCCAACGGTCATCAGAATTGCGGACTTCATCTCGACAGGTTTTCGCACGAAGTGATCTTGCAGGAGCTTCTTGGTGTTTTTGTGAGTGCAGGAAGTCTCGAGATCGTGGTGTGCGTTTGTGGAGGGGAAAGCGAAGAGGAACGCGAAGGTGGAAGGAGGTTGAGGTAGGTAGGTGGTACTTTGTGGTAGGAAGCGAGATCGTTCGAGCTTAAAGTCAGGACGGGCGGGCGGCCTTGCTTTTTGACTACCAGCAGCACAAAGTGACGATACTCCAATTCACTCTAGATCAACAACATGATTAGCTGCACAGCTGGGCCAACTCAAATACAACCAAATAGCCTCCTGGCCCAGCACCGAACAGGCATGGTCTGGCACGCATCCGGGTCAGACATGTCACGGCAAGGCCGCAAAGGGCAGGCTACGTGTGTGCACCGCTTGTGCTGCCATGTCTGGCTGAAAATTGCAGGCCGGCAAGCTGCCAAACTGCAGAGTCGCGAAGCTTGGCCAACGCAAAGCTTGGAAAGGGGTCTCACTTCCAGGAGAGCTCGGCGGGGTGTCTGTTCTCCATGCAGCTTAGAGACATCTTGGCCCGCTGCGGGCAGCTTGCAGGGACGTCGATGCCCAGCCACATCTCGGGAGCTGGCAACAGCTGCAGAATGGCCGAGGCGAGGAGCAAGGGCTGGGAAGCTCAGCACCTTGATTTTGCAGCAAGCTTCCAGATGATCCAAGCAGAAGAGATTGCCTTCTGCAACCCCAGATTCCGCATCTCCACGCTCTATTCCTGTCACACAAAAGACACACAATGCCATTGTCCCTGAAAACAAAAGGCCGGTCCCCAGCAGTTGGCTCATCATATCATGTCGACCAACAACACCACAAGCAAAAGCAAGTTGAGGCATCAAGTTCGCCTCTGCACCCCTGTCCCTGTGACGATCTAGTTCCTGATTTCGCTGGCGAAGCGTGAGACATGCTCCCATTTCATTGGCTACAGAAGCCACTCTGCATGTCTCCCAAGCAAACATTTCCCATGATGAGTTTTCTGGTTGCAGGTGGGGACGGCACTCTCATGATTTTACCAGCCTCTCGACTGCCTGTCCAATGATTGAGGGGAAGCTTGGGCCTGAATGTTCGAATGTTCCTTGGTTGGAGACGTCACCTCAGCGACGAAGGGTCTGTTGCTGCAATGCAACGATGTTGGCCAGCTTGAGAGGGGTTGCAGATGCATGGCTAGATCACTCCACTGTTTCTCTCCTCACCTCTCCACTGGGCCAGCGCATTGAGTTTCCCGGTGCAGACTCCTCCCAACTATTCCTCGATTATGAGTCCTTTATTCCCGAAAATCATCGAATATGAACTAATTGTTCGGTGGGGTGGTCAAAATATAAAATTAAGGGGAAACCCTCCTCTTCCCCACATCGACAAACAGAGGCAATCTGCTATCAATGATGTCACACTCCCCCCATCCCATCCCTGTACACATCGTCTCGTCCCATTTCATGCTCCTCTCCCCTCGTCCAACCAGCCCACCCAACAAAGGCACAATCACCATGTTTCCAGACAATGATGACCGCCCGAACCATACGGGAGAACTCCCACCTTCCTTGATCGTCAAGGTTGCCTCTCAGATGAGCGAACAGAGTTACATACATCGAACCGACGGCACCTCTCCCAGCCAACGGACTCGCTGGACAGGGATGCTGAGACATTGTGGCTGAACAGATCTGAGATCTAGGCTCCGGCCTCAGCAGGACAGGGATGTGAGCCACATCGTCACTCGACTTCCTCCGCACGAGTGTGGCTGTGACGTCTCCCCATCTCGTCTTCCACTCTCCAAACTCCATGATGAAATCAGATCGAACAAAATGCTTAATTGTGCTTACGAGTTGATATGTGGCGGGTCTTGGGTAGGGAGCAGATGTCGAGTAACACGGCCGCAGATGATGCAGCTTCCCGGTGAAAATCTCGGACGTAAATCGGACTTCCGTGTGGAGAAACACTTGTGCGCTGTCACGGCACGTTACTCCTTACTCGGATCTTCAGATCTGCCTCGCGGTTTCTCGTGACTGTGACCACGAATAATCTCTTTGTTCTTCGTAAATGAGTTTCAAGACCGAGCACCGATGAAGATCAACCGTCATCCTTTAACCATATTCCTGCAAAACGGAGAAGAGAAATCGAACAGATTCTCAAAGCTGCTCCTGCTGTTTAAGTTGAGCGACTTGATTGATCTCCATTCACCGCTCCAAGCCACACTACACTCACGATCATCAACTTCCATATGTCCGCCCGGTTGAAGGAAATCTAGGGTTCTGATTCGGCCTCGGTGACATAAAGATCTCCCATCTAAACGCGAGTCAGTCAGTCCTTTCCAACCTCTGTCTCACATCTCCACGGCGCACCCCACCAACCAACCTCTTGTCTTCTCGTCTCGTCTCCCCGAGCACATCCACAACGCTGCAGCCTCATCACGTTTTCCCTCCACCTTGCCGCCCAACCTCCATGAGCCGCATCTGCTTTGCAACCCTCATCACCTCCTCTCCCTCTGCATCATATGACTCCCCCGCTGGTAATCTTTGCAGTGGTTTAAAAAGTCTACCTGCCCCGCTGCCAACACAAGCTTAACCCCATTAGCCTCACCGCCAAACAATAGCTCCCTTGCTCCACAGACATCACAGTGCAGCGGGATCGTCCCGAGCTAATACCTGCACGCCGTCACTGCAAATCATCGATGGTATCACGAAACTACTCCATTTCACCGTTCCTCGTTGTTTTACTGTCACATCAACGTGCTTCGCCTGCTGCAGGTAAGGCCCAAGCCATGCAATGCTGTACGTATTACACCGAAGATCCAAGTACAGGAAAAGGGTGTCTATCCATTTATTCAACATAACATACAATAAGTACTTCCTTTCGGTCTTTCTTTCGTCCAAGCATCAATGCAAGAAAGCATATTATGAATCCATCAATCCATCCTGAATCCCACAATGCAAAACACGATACAAAACAAGGCGCTATAATCAAACAGTAAGGAAGGAAATGAAAAGCGTGAGCCATGCAACCGTGTATCCTTCATCAAACTCTCGTCTATCCGCTGCACATCATACACTCCTCTCTATTATCGATGCTGCCTATGAAATTGTCAGTCCTTGATCTTGAAGGAAGGTAGTGATGAAGCCTACATTGCAATACAGCCTCAGCATAGATATCGTTTTCTCGCTCGTCACTCTCTTTCTTACTGTCTTCATCCTGCTTCTTGTTCTCCAGAGCTGGCTCAGGGAGGTTGACCTTGGACAGAATTGCGGTTGGCTCAGTGGCCAGAGACTTGGGGCTGTCTCCCTCAGACACATCAGCCTTGAAGACAGGTGCCGTCACGACTGCTGCAGCATCGAACTTCTTGTTCTCAGACGTCAGAGGTGGGGTTGCCGTCGGCGTCGGGATCCCGTTTGGGGTACCGCTCGAAGCGTTTGATCTCTTGGCATACATTGGCTGAGGACCAGGTGATTGAGTGATGTATCCGGTGGAAGGTCTTTTCTTGGCTGGTCGCTCACGAGCAACGTTGGTGTCTGCGACAAGAAGAGCTTCTTGATCAACGGTGAACTGGATAGGAGCTGAAGCAGCCATGGTACGGAGATAGTACATGCCAGTCTTCAGACCAAGCTTCCAGCCTGCAAAGTGCATGCTGGTGATCTTGCCCATTGTGGGGTCCTTCATGTGAATGTTCATCGATTGTGACTGATCGATATATGCACCACGATCGGCAGCCATCTGAACAATGGTACGTTGTGAGATTTCCCAGACAGTCTTGTACAGAGCCTTGATGTCTGCTGGAATGTTAGGGATGTTCTGGATTGAACCACCATCAGCGATGATTCGGTTCTTCATGTTGTCGGACCAGAGGCCCATGTCAACAAGATCCTTCAAGAGCCATGGGTTGACGACTTGGAATTCTCCAGCGAGTACACGACGAGAGTAGATGTTGGAGGTATATGGTTCAAAGCACTCGTTGAAGCCGAGAATCTGAGAAGTGCTGGCTGTTGGCATAGGAGCAACCAAAAGAGAGTTGCGGATCCCGTGTTGCTTGATTTGTTGCTTCAAGCTATCCCAATCCCAAAGATCAGTTGGTGTTACGCCCCACATGTCATACTGAAGCTCACCCTTGGATGCTGGGGAGCCTTCATATGTCTCATAGGGACCGTGGATCTTGGCCAGCTCAACGGAAGCAGTGAGAGCAGCGTGGTAGATTGTTTCGAAGATCTGAATGTTGAGGTGCTTGGCCTCGGGTGAGTCAAAAGGCAGACGGAGAGCCAAGAAAGCATCGGCAAGACCTTGAACACCAACAGCGATGGGTCTGTGACGGAAATTGCTCTTTCGTGCCTCGGGAACAGGGTAGTAGTTGACATCAATGATCTTGTTCAGGTTCTTGACGACAACTTGGCAGACATCGTGGAGTCTCTGGAAATCGTAAGTGCCATCGTTCGTGTTGACGTAGGTTGGGAGGGCGAGGGAGGCCAAGTTGCACACGGCAACCTCGTCTGGTGCGCAGTACTCGACGATCTCGGTGCATAAGTTGGAGCTTCGGATTGTACCGAGGTTCTTCTGGTTGCTCTTTCTGTTGCAGGCATCCTTGTAGAGCATGAACGGGTTTCCAGTCTCAGTTTGAGCCTCGAGGATGGAGTACCAAAGCTTTTGGGCCTTGATGGTCTTGCGACCTTTGCCTTCACGCTCATATTTCTCGTAGAGCGCCTCGAACTCATCGCCATAGACATCAGCCAAGCCAGGGCACTCGTTGGGGCACATCAGAGTCCACTCAGCATTCTTCTCAACACGCTTCATGAAGAGATCAGGGATCCAGAGAGCATAGAAGAGATCACGAGCGCGAACTTCTTCCTTGCCGTGGTTCTTTCGCAGATCAAGGTATTCGAAAACATCCGCATGCCATGGCTCAAGATAGATAGCAAAAGCACCAGGACGCTTGTTTCCTCCTTGATCAACATATCTCGCAGTGTTGTTGAAGACTCGGAGCATGGGAACAATGCCGTTGGAGTTTCCATTTGTGCCAGCAATGTAAGCTCCAGTAGCTCGGATTCTGTGGATGTTGAGACCAATGCCGCCCGCATTCTTTGAGATCATGGCACATGTCTTCAACGTATCGTAGATACCGTCGATGCTATCCTCCTTCATGTCAATCAAGAAGCAGGAAGACAATTGCGCCTGTGGTGTACCAGCAGCAAAGAGTGTTGGGGAGGCATGGGTGAAGCATTTGCTCGACATCAAGTTATATGTCTCAATTGCAGCCTCAATATCCTCGCCGTGAATGCCAACCGCTACCCGCAT
Source organism: Hyaloscypha bicolor E (assembly GCF_002865645.1). Classification (NCBI taxonomy): domain Eukaryota; kingdom Fungi; phylum Ascomycota; class Leotiomycetes; order Helotiales; family Hyaloscyphaceae; genus Hyaloscypha; species Hyaloscypha bicolor. The sequence continues at coordinate 221,150 of NW_020194625.1, read as the reverse complement.
GATCATGTGTTGTGGACGCTCGACAATCTTGCCATCAAGGCGGAGGAGATATGATCGCTCGAGTGTCTTGAATCCGAAGTATTGGTAGTTGAAATCGCGGTCGTAGACGATAGCAGAGTTGAGCTCGGCTTCGTGCTTCATCACGCATTCGTACATCTTCTGGCTGATCATGGGCGAGAGCTTGCCATTTCGGGGGTTGGTGTAGTGGTACAGGTCAGAGACAACTGTGGAGAATTGCTTCTTTGTCTGCTTGTGGAGGTTGGAAACTGCAATTCGCGCAGCAAGTATGGCGTAGTCGGGGTGGGTAACAGTCATGTATGCGGCAGTCTCGGCGGCCTTGGAGAAGAAGTCAGCAGTTGTTCAAAACCCGTTATTGCATTCGCAAATCTGAGACCCACAAGATTGTCAAGCTCGATGGTTGTGACACCTTGGTAGACACCTGAGATGACCTTTTGTGTGATTGCTGCTGCATCGACATGTTCGGCATCGAGGCCATAACACAGACGCGAGACTCGAGCAGTGATCTTGTCAAATTGAACGCGCTCCTTACGTCCATCTGTGAGTTGATAAGCTGATGTTCTTATCGACTGGAGGCGAGATACACACCGCGTTTGTACACGTACATGATGGCGACGTGACCTGGTGGTCCTGCTGGAGATGGCGGGGTTGATGGCGAAGAGGGAGGATGGTGTTGCTTGTGCAGATCAGTGCAGATGTTGCAACGGGATGAATTGCAACTCGTCACACTGATTGACTCGAGAGGGAAATCTGGAGTTGTTCAGGGTGGTGGAGGAAGGTTGATGAGGGGAGGAGGAGTGTTTTGAAAGGAAGAGTACTTTACGCGACTTCGGGAAAGCGCGTTCTCGGTTCAAGTTTTGTCAGCTAGCGCGTGAACACAACAACGCGAAACCACTTTCAGCGTGGGCTGGCTGTATCCCTGGACAACAGCTTGACTGGCTGACAGACAGTGGATGCAAAATTGCAGATCTGCAATTCAGATTGAGCCACCAAATCGTGACCTTATGTCCGAACAATGTCGCAAAGTGGAACATCGTCACGAAGCTGGTGAAGTGGGCTCCAGGGTTTTGTCAGGGATTCGCCACATCACGTGGGGGAAATCGAAGAAAGGGGCAACCCAAAAAGTCATCTTGCATGAAATATCCAATCAATTCTCTATAACGGGGTATTATTTCGCTCTAAGTGCCAATTCCTTCTTCTGTCTCAGGATAACCAACTTCTCCATCTGTACAACCCACCTCTTAGCAAATTCCTCTTCCGTAAATCTCTTCGCTGATTCTCGAGCTCGGAGACGCATTGCAAGCTTGTCTTCAAGAGCGAGTGCTTGTTCGAAGGCTTTAGCAAACTCGGAAGCCGTTGTTGCGTGGAAGCCTGGTATTGTTAGCAGTGGTTCTTAGTTAGGAGGAGGGGGAAGCTCACCTGTAGGTTCATCATTAATCTTGGTGACGATGTCAATCTTCGGTCCTCCAGAGTCATGCACGACAGAGATCAACCCTGCTGCCTGGTACTCCACAACCCCGATACCGAAATGCTCATTCCACATCCCATTAACACCAATGCTTGCTTTCCTCAACCACTCCAAGATCTCCGGCCACGAAGCATCAAGGTGGAACTCCACGCTCTCCTTGATCTGAAGCTCATTTGCCAGGAGCCTGAGCTCGTACACCCTCTTCGAGTCCCCGTCATCTCTCACGCTTCCTATCAATACCAACTTTGCGCCTCTTGTTGCTGGTGACCTTGTAGCCATGAACTCGGCAAATGCGGTAAGGATGAGTTGGTGGTTCTTCTCCGGTCGAAATTGTGCAATGTAAAGCAGAATGTTCTCCCTCTTCTTCTCACTAGCTGCTGAGACCTCAATCTCCCTCTCCAACTCTTCGACGGCCACAGGGGGATATACGACAACTGGCTTGTTCGCCTGTAGCTCCTTTCGCCACCCATCCCATAATGACTTAATGTGCCCAAGCGTCCATGTTGAGTTCGTCATAACAACATCTATGGAGCCACCAACCGCAGAATACATGGATGCAAAGAGCTCCCAGTATAATTTCTTGAACCCCCCGACTGCACCGGCGCCCTTTCCCGCATTCACCCCTTGCGTTCCTGTGGCAGAGTTCGGATCGAGGGAACCAAGCATGTCGGTTGAGATCGTAGGATAGTGAACATAGGCGCCAGTTGGAACATCTCGGAAGAGGATCTTTGAGAACCCAAGCGCGAAAGCATAACCCATCGTATCAACGAATATGTCCGGTGTGAGGAGGGAGAAAGCGTCCCAAGCCATGACAATAGAGCCTAGGGATTGCCCTAGAAGTGTGAAGTGTGGCCATGAAGATGCGAGGACCCAGGATCGAGTGGTGAGATAGAGGAAGGTGACAGTCGGGGGATGGAGGTGGATATTGAAGCGGTTCTGTTTGGCAGTGTTATTAACCATTGTCAAGAGTCCAAACGGATACAGTGAAAGCGTTACCTTTACGCGAGCTAGGATCGCAGCTTTGTCGACATCGTGATCGCCGGTATAGACAATACACTTTGCTTTCGGCCAGCGCTTTTGTGTTGCTCTGATCGCCGCCCAGAGGACTCGTTCACCGCCGCCTCCTGCATTACTACTTTTATCAGCAGCACATCCGCAGACTCCACCAAAGTAGACCTACCAGAAAGGATGTAAGAATCCCACAATACCATCCCATTCCTCCTCCCCTTTCTCTCCATTCTTCGCAGTCCCAACAGCATAGGCGTCCACGCTCTCCCAGTCATCACTATTGCGCCGATCCTTCCCGTCTTCTTCCCATTCTGCCTGATCCTTCTCTGTCAACTCCAGTACCTGTGCTTTCCTTCCGGCCGTCTTCTTCCTCAAATATAACCCCGCGGTGCGTCCAAGCCAGAAGATAAGTTTTGGGCCCAGTAGGACAACAGCCAGCGGTAGGCAGCCGAGGGTGAGTGCAATGATGATGGTCCTTGGAAGATTGTTCATGCCAAAGGTCCAGACCTGGCTCCCATCAGGGGCCAAACATACTTGTTCCGGCATATCTTCTGGCAGTTTAGAGTTGATGATTCTGGCAGAAACGCGAGGCGGAAAGTTGGCTATCTTGGCATCTGCGGGAGGTTCGCGACGGCCCTTCCAGAACGCGATCTAGCGTCGGTGTTTTTGGCACCAAATGCCGATGTCAATATCAAATAGAACATCAGCCGTCTTCTGACTTTTCTTCTACAGCACGAGCTTCACCAATGTGACTGCGACCAGGTCTACACTGACATTTGAATTGATGCAGCTCATCTGACTAAAGGGATCTCTACTCAATTGGGGTTCTACGAGCATGGCGCTCCTCGTCCGCTCGTGTCCTCTCCAGTTCATCTGCGCAACACCGAAGCTCTCGAAGCTCTTCCTCCAGCTCCCTCCCAGCTGCCGCTCCTTCCACGCCTCTCCGAGAACCCAATCCATCGTCCTCGTCGCCCACGATGCTCTTACGGGCTTGCATTCCCTCACTGGCCTCCCCTGGGCCTACACCATCCCGCTCTTTGCCCTCACCCTCCGCACTACGCTCATCCTTCCCCTCTCCATCTACCAGCGGCACGCCAACAGAAAACAAGCTTCTCTTGTCCCCATAGTGCAATCATGGCGCCACGCTCTACAACACGAAACAATGCGAGAAGTGGGTCATTTAGGACCTGTCGTTGCACAAAATACACTCCTGCGCAAGCTACGAAGAAAACGAAACGAAATATACAGGCGGTGGGGATGTGGGTTGTGGAAAAACTACCTCGGGCTCGCGCAGGTGCCTGTGTTTCTCGTCACGATGGAAGCCCTTCGCGCCATGGCTGGTGCTCAGCAGGGCTGGTGGGGAATGATAACAGGTTCTCGGAATGTCGGTGCTGACACAGATGCATTGCTCACAGCGGATGGGTTTACTGGCACAGCCTTGATCCCGGTGGAGAGTTCATTTGCAACTGAAGGGGCTTTATGGTTTCCAAACCTCCTTCTCGCTGATCCACAACTTTTGCTGCCCTTCATGCTTTCCGGAGCTATACTCCTCAATCTTTTTGGCCACAAACCTGTCGCCCTGGGACCCTGGCAGACACGTTTTCGGAGGTCAATGGGCATTGTTGCTTTGGCGATTGGTCCTATTATGATACCTGTACCCAGTGCTTTGGTGCTTTACTGGGTCAGCTCGAGCATGCTGGCTTATGGGCAGTCGTTATTGTTGGAGAGACTGATGCCGATCAAAAAGCCTGTTAGGCCGTGCAAGCCGAAGAGACCCATGAAATCTGGATTGGGTCTACCGGAGGAGCGGAAGCTTTGAACGAGGCAGTGTACGATAAATGCAGAAAGGGTGATCATTTTAGATCATTTACGGTGACGATTCCGAACCATTGTGTATTTGAGTTGCAGCGGAGAACGTCTCCCTGACATGGACCAGGACCTTGCCTCTCTCTGGTTTTCCTCCCATGGAACGCTTTATTGAACCTTCGTAGTTTCACGGTCCTGAACTTTTGGACCCTTTCTCTGAGAAAAGGGGGTTGATCACGTGGCCACCCCTTAACCTTAGCCGAGGCAGGCTTGGCAAAAATACTTTTGGTATCGATAAGGTATCGGTACTAGATGGTATTAGTCAGGTATTACAAGGATCGATACATATTAATACTGAATCGATTCTTAGCCTTAAATTATCTCTTCCATTTATTATTTGATTTATATAATAATACATTTATATATAATTTCTTTATTTTCTAGTATTTCTATTAAAGGACTCACTTAATATTATTAATAAAAGTTAATAATATCTTAATTTTAAGATGGCCCTCGTATTCGGAGAATTAAGTATTGTATTCGTATCTCTTATCGGAACACTTATTATAAGCGAGCCTTACGAAAATCTCAAAAGCTATTTTTTGCTTAAAATAGCCGTATTGAGACGAGTTTTAGTCTAAACTATAAGATAAGTAGCTAAATAGAAAGCCTAAATTAAGTAGAATATTTGCGCTACCAAAAGTTTTCTTATAAGAGAAGTGGTTCTAAAGTTAATTGCAATTAAAGGGGGGAATTGGGTTCCGGGAATCGATACTTTATCGATAGTATCGATACCAGAAATTAGGTATTTCTGCCAAGCCTGAGCCGAGGACAGCGGCCCCACATCGTGGCAAGGCGCTCCCCGAATCAGTTCAAATTCCCAATGTGTATTTCCCCTCACCCAGAGGTTTGGAGTTTCAATCCACCGTGCACATGTCAAACAATGGTATTGGTAGCTGAACGTGATGACTCGTCATGCTCGCTTGCAGATAAGTTTGCAGAAACCTACTATCCCCCCCCTTGAATACTTACAGTGGGTCCTTTACGTAGTAACGCCACCCTGAAACCTCGTTTATAACCCCCAACTAGGAAATATCAGGTGCTCTCCAGTATCGCTATTGGCCATACACCCTTGAGTTGGTCAGTGCAGGAGTGGTGTTATCCCAGGACCCACTGTAAGTATTCAAGAGGGGGGGGATAGTAGTAAATGACTAAGGATATCCTAAGACGATGATCCCCTTTGTTCGTGATGCATGGCGTAAGTATATTCCCCAAACCTTTCTTCTGCAGTAGCGTCAATATGAGTGTTATAGGCCAATTGATTTCAGTATAACCAAGAGGTTCAAGTGGCTTTCTGAGGATGAGCTGGCGAATGGCACCTTGATCCGCCAGGCTTAGAGAGGAACTCGTGTGGGGGGAGGCATTGAGAGTCTTGCAAGCCTTGAAATTTTACACTGGAGCGGAGAATGTATAATCACCGTTGGCAATTTTGTCTCGAAAGCGGAATTGAATGAGTCATTCTGTCCGATAGGCACCTTTCAAGAAGCACAAGAACTAATACCACCTAAGGCCAGAGAAATAATTCAGAAGGGTGCTTTTGAAGTCAAACGCCACTGGGAAATAGTTTTCATCTCAGCTCACAGTCGCCAAGAGCCCTGAATACCTATCAACATCATACACTGGCCTTCCATATGGATGTTGGCTGGCATATATCTTATTGAAGATGCTTCGACCTGGCCGTTCTGCCAATCTGAATTAGATATATCTAGAGTCGTGGAGATCCTTCCTCCTGATATTACGATTCTTAGTCGGCTCTTACAGCTTAAACCAGAGGTTCATTTCAATGTCGGATCAAACTTTGCAAGCTGCAGTGGCCTAGATCAAAGGAAGGCGAGTATGGGCGATACAGTATCAAAGAATTCACGCCCATTACGTGAAGATCCCACCGACCAGACCTTTCCGGAAACTGATAGGATAATTCGATTAATGAACGTTTTCAGTAGGCATTGTGGAGCTACGGGAACAGACACGGCTGATCTTAAATTCATACAGTGACACGTTTATGAGACCAATGAACTTCCGGGAGAGTGTTAGAAACACTTCGAGGAAAGGGTAGAGTATATTTAGAAGAAATTGGACCAAACGCTAACACTACTGGAAGAGGAATAATCTGATGATATTATTGGTTTATCCTATGTGAAAACTGCACTTTGCGTCTGCTGAGCCTACGTAACAGTAGAACTTTACGGAAACCTCTATCACAGATTTAGCATTATCTACGACTAAAGAGAGGTTCCAAAGTGTCACGATAAGGTGATATTGCAGTGGTGGTAAAGAGCTTGAATTGAGCTGAAGGCTGCCTGCCAGGCTAAAAGCACTGGCTACAAGCTAAGTCACGTAACACAAAGTGTAACTTGATGTTATGGAAATACATTCTTGTGACAAATTACAAAAGTTAGATTTTTGAAAAGATCTCTTGTTTTTGAAGTAATTAGTGTGAGCACTAGATTGATGTAAGCGTGTAGATGCTTCTTGATATTAGGCTAATACTCATGTGTATCGTAGCCACCCATAAGGGTATGCTAATATCGTTATAATAATAATGCCTGCTAGCTTTCTCAGCCGAACATTGCCCCTGCATGTAAACGCTGTCTACAGGGATACTTCAGCTTTCATCAGCACTCCGAGATACTAAATGGGCTATCGAAAAAGATTTCATTGCTTTTCTCTGCAACTATTATTTTCGGGGCCATGGAGTCGCACTCGTGTATTAAATATAGTTATTATGCCCAAACTAGCCATCGTGCTAATTCTGGGAGTTCTAAAGCTTATCTCTACTAATACCAGGACCTTAATAGGCTAGGGGCACGGCATTACGCGCCTCCGGCGCGCGACGGCATGCGAAGTATATGCGATTACCTTGAGTACACGAGAGTGCCTTGATTCTGGAAGTTCTACGAAGACAACGGCATAAAGTATCGGGAATACAGGGCATTGGGAGACTTTCAGGCTCTCCAGCGTACAGATCAAGGTAGCAAACTCGCTATAAGGCCCTATATTTCCAGGCCCTTCCCCTAAAAGCACATTTACGCCTTTGACAAGGGGTACCACGCCTTTTCAGGGCTTCTTCCCTGTACTTACAAGGGAGCCTTCGCTAAAGGGGCCTATAATAGTTGCTTGTTTAGCGTCCGAGCGCTGTGGTTGCTCTACCAACAGCGCTATAACCCTAGAAGATCTACTTACCCCATGCGAATGTCTTATAGCGCCTCTTTACATAGATTTAGGGAGTACTACCTAGAGTTATAGGGGCTTATAGCGAGCTTCTGCCCTGAATTCACACCCTGTAGAGCGCTGAGGGTCAAAATGCCCTGTATTCCCGATACTTTATGCCGTTGTCTTCGTAAAGCTTATCCCTTACTAATACTGGGAACCTTAATAAGCTAGGGGCATATCATCACGCGCCTCCAGCACGCAATAGCGTGCAAAGCATATGCGAATACCTTGAGCGTATACGCGCATGTATTGAGGATATACTTTTTTTAAGTGATTACAAGGGGCAAGAGAGAAACGTGCTTCTTGCCTGCCTTTTGTGCGCGTGCCGGGGGCTAAAAAATAGCCGAAAAAGAAAGCCTTACTTTATAATAAAATTGCAAAAATTAGCTTGCTAAGTGCGGGGAAGGGGGGCTAGAAGAAAATCCAATTCTCAAATGCATAAGCACCCTCTCGGGGTAAACCATAGAACGGGTACTTATACGTCTAAAAAAGAGTCGAGATCAAAAATTACCGCTTTGGGCATACACCCATGTTTTAGGAATACTACCCGAGCAGAACAGGGGTGTTGCAGGGGTTAGCAGAGGCACACTGATTTTCTTTTCAATCATGAGGTGAATAGGAGGTGGTAAGCGAAGGAAACAAAAAAGGCATTATTGTCCAATCCACGCAACGCTACTTGCACATCGTTTCTACTTTGGTGCAAACACTCCTCCCTACTTCTACTCCTCCTTCTCCTCTATTATATACAGGATGTATTCTTCCAAACATTTAGACACGACTCTAAGAAATTTCAATCTTCTAATAAATTATAATGTTGCCCGCATCTTCTTGTTCACTTCAAGCCGAGGCCTGTTTTTTGCCACTTTTCAACACCCCCACTTCTCTTTCTCTAACCTGCGTCATCCGTCAGCCATAAATTTACACTCATTTCTAGAACAGCTAGATTTTTCATTACTATATATCCTCAAGCAGAATCTATTCAGATGCCAAGACTAGTTTTTGACCGCAATCAATCCACACGATAATTGTAGTCTCGACCTGCAGCACCCGTCCACACCCCACTCTTCAAAATGCCTCTGATTTCAAATGCCATCTATCCATCAACGGATTCAGAATTCATCTCCTTCCCCAGTCGAAGAAGTGTCATCCACAGCACGGAGGGCATGGTAGCATGCACGCAACCTCTCGCCGCAAAATGCGGTCTCATGATTCTGCAACAGGGAGGAAATGCTGCAGTACGTACCCTACCCGGTCACTCATTGTACAAAGCTAATCACAGCTTTGAGTAGGATGCAGCCGTTGCAGTTGGTATGTTCGAGAAATGCCCACTTCTACTTATAAATGCCTGATTGAGTTAATTTAGCTGCTGGTCTCAACATGGCCGAACCTTGCTCCACAGGTATCGGTGGCGGCATGTTCGCTCTCTACTTTGACGCCAAGACGAAGAATGTATCTGCACTGAATGGCTCTGGTCGAGCGGGTAAAATGTGCACTTTAGAGACGATACGGAAGGATCTTGGGTTGAGTGAGGGAGAACGAGGGAAACCGATACCATTTGATAACGTCCACGCTGTTACTGTGCCTGGTGCGGCTGCGGGGTGGGTAGATACCGTCGAGAAATTTGGCAGTGGGAAGTTGAATATGAAAGATATTCTGAGCCCTGCTATCGAGATGGGTGAGAAGGGGTTCCCGGTTTCTGAACTGACTGCCAAATCTGTGAGTGTTCGGCCACTGCCTCTGGCCATCAAATATTACCTAAGAGTTGAATCTCTAACTCATAAGCAGTGGAGGAGAGCAGAAGCATCTATCCGGAGGGCATCACCTAATTTTGCGGAGATGTTGAAGAAGGATAAGGACGCGTTAGATGGATGTCGGGCCCCCGGACCTGGCGAGATTATGAAGAACCCGACTCTTGCACATACTTTCAGACGACTTGCCGAGAAAGGAAAGAAGGGCTTTTACACGGGCGAGGTTGCAGAAGAGATTGTGAGAGTGTGTAAAGAGAGAGGTGGTCGCCTTGAACTTGGTGATTTGCAAAATCATATGGAGCTCGGGACGGAGCTGGTAAACGTCCCATTTCCTCATCTTCGCCTCTCATTTTCTTTAACTTAAAATGAGAAGTTAAGCACACTGACACGGAAGTGATTTCCCTTAGGTTGATCCCATATCTCTCAAATTCAAGGGACAGGGTATTGGGAAGACTCAAAGTCAACTTATGAATGGTTCTCTGGAATCCGGTACTGAGAATGGTGGAGTAGAAATTTGGGAACACCCGCCTAATGGCCAAGGTATCGTTGCTTTGATTGCACTTGGGATCCTGGAGGAATTGGAGAAGACGGGGAAAATCCCACTGTTCAAAGATAAGGATCATAATACAACCCCTCACTTGCACGCGGTGATTGAGGCGCTCCGTATCGCGTTCGCGGATGGTGCCTGGTGGGTGACAGACACAAGTAAGTCCCCCTTCTCTCACCTAAAGCAATAAAGCTGATACCGAAATCTTGCAGACCTTGTGGACGTCCCAACAAAAGGACTCATCTCGCAGTCCTATCTCGAAAAACGAGCCAAGCTCTTCAATCCTCAGCGTGCATCAGAGCTCACGGATCACGGCAGTCCAGCACATAACCATTCCGACACGGTATATTTCGCAGTCACCGACAAGTACGGCAATGCAATCTCCTTCATCAACTCGAACTACACCGGATTCGGAAGCGCTATCATCCCCAAAGGCTGTGGCTTCACCCTACAGAACCGAGGTGCAAATTTCAGCCTAGAGAAAGAGCATCCTAACGTCCTTGCCCCCGGCAAACGCCCATATCACACTATCATTCCGGCAATGATCACGAATATCCATGACGGAAGTCTGCACTCTGTTTATGGCGTTATGGGAGGTTTCATGCAGCCGCAAGGCCGTGTTCAGGTTTTGCTGAACATGTTAGCGTTCAAGCTTAATCCGCAGCAGGCCCTAGACGCCCCGAGGATCTGCATCGGAGCTGGGATGCCGGATGAGGGGAAAGTATTAGATATGACTGTTCATCTTGAGGAGGGGATCAGCGAGGAGGTGAGGGACCAGCTGAGGGGTATGGGGCATAAGGCAGAGATTATGAAGGGCTATGGGAGGAGTTTGTTTGGGAGGGGTCAGTTAATTCGATCGCATTTTGATGATGGGATGCAGGTGTTTAGTGGGGGCTCTGATCTTCGTGGAGATGGAGCGGCTTTTCCAGCATGAGTCCAACCTTTGGCACATCACCCCAATCAGAAACCCAAAATGATGCCCCACTGAAGAAGATCAAATCCATTCCATGAAGCACTCCTCTCTACAATATCCCTCTATCTAGAACTAACAAATGCACACTTGCTGTTGAAGCGAGACACAGATTATCGCCGATTTCCCCCACAAAAGCCGCCCACCTCGAGTCTTGGAACAACTTAACCCCTCCCCGCCAAAAGATCTCCAAACGACTACCATAATGCCCAAGCCAAAACAACCAAAAGTAACTGTGTAATTCTCGCCGGGATCCTTAGATAAAGTGGCGATCTAGGGTTTACTCTATCTGCCTTCCTTCTCTTCATCTCTATCTCGACCAATACAATCATCGAAATCAGAATAACTGCACCAAACGATTTCGTGCGAGGGAAGACCATTCCTAAGCCACCGATAACTTCGATGACTGCAGTGTTCCGATACTCAGCGGGGGAGAAGTCATTGCCACGGTATACGGCCCACCCAGCTTCCCAGTTTGTGAGGAGTTTTCTGAAGCCAGAGAAGGCGAGGAAGAGGCCGAGAGGGGTGACTGATGAGCTGCGCGTAATGGGTAACGGTTTATGCGTAAATAGAGGGGAACGAAGATGTAGAAGACATGCGATTTCAAGATCGCTCATGGGTAGAAAAATCCAGTATATTGTGTTGACTTAAGATGAGATTGGGGGGAATAATATTTGTATTCTGGGCGGAGACTTGAACGCCGACGTAGCTCGTCAATCACTTGATGCTCGGCGTTCAACCTTACTAAATAAGAAGACATTGACACATCGATTAGAAATCCCAGAATTTAGGGTGGAGAATCACTTGATCAGGCGCTTCTGCAAGCTCCAAGAAGGCTGCTCAAATAAGAAACAAGGGGAGAAAAAGAGTACGGGAGGAAAAGCAGATGGAGAAATTAATGTTTCGTTGGCTAGTGAATTGAAAGCCACAAATTGAATTGAAATTTGTCTACTCCGTTTTAAGCCCATTAACGCCTTGATCATTGATATGTTGTTTCTTGATCGCATCCTCTCCAGCAACAGTTGTGCGCTTCGCAGGTCTCGTCTTCTTCAATGGTGGCAGTAAACTCCTCGACGTCTGTCTCGCCTGTTGAGCCATCAACGCATCAATGACAACAAGCGCTGCCATAGCCTCCACAATGGGAACAGCTCTGGGGACAACACATGGGTCGTGTCTTCCCTTTGCCTCCAGAATACCATCTGATTCTCCATCATAGGTTGCAGTCTGCTGTGCCAGGCCGATTGTCGCAGGTGGCTTGAAGGCAACTCGGAAGTATATTGGAGCACCATTTGTGATTCCTCCTTGAATACCACCGGAATTGTTCGTTTTTGTCGTAAGTCTCGGTCTCAGGAGGCCATTTTTCGACGCGCCAGTCTCCAACGGCGGGAGTTCTGGCGCAAGGACGAAAGGATCATTGTGTATCGATCCAGGAACCTCACAACCACCAAATCCAGAGCCAACTTCAAACCCCTTCGAGGCAGGAATGCTGAGCATGGCATGAGCAAGCATAGCTTCCATCTTGTCGAAACAAGGCTCGCCCAATCCACTTGGAACATTTCTGATGACACAGGTCACTGTGCCACCAATACTGTCCTGCCTATCTCTGAAGCCTGCAATCAATTCCGCCATCTTCGCAGATGCAGTCGCATCTGGACATCGCACTGGAACAAACTCGTCGACTTTCTCGCGGGTAACGTCGCCGATCAAGGAGAGGAAAGCAGGGTTTGTCGAGGGTGTAGGATGAATTGCTGAAGGAGGGAACATGTGAAGACCCCCAACGGACGAGACGAAAGCCACAATATCAATGCCGTGTGCAAGCTTGAGGTACTTTTCTGCAATAGCACTCGCAGCCACCCGCCCAATTGTCTCCCTTGCACTGCTTCTTCCTCCGCCACTGCTCGCCTTCACACCGTATTTCTCCAAGTATGTCCAATCCGCATGACTCGGTCGAGGGTAGAGGTCCATCGTAGAATTGCCATAGTCGTGCGGTCTCTGATCCTTGTTGCGAACAATCATTGCGATTGGCGTGCCCAATGTGACTCCAAACTCTGTGCCCGACTGAATCTCCACCAAGTCCATTTCGTTGCGCGGCGTGGTAAGCGCACTCTGGCCAGGTCTTCGTCTTGTCATCTGCGGTTGGATATCATCCTCTGTGAGCTCCATTCCAGGAGGCACGCCGTCGACGATGCATCCTACAGACCGGCAATGTGACTCCCCATAGCTGTGACTCGTTAGCTCGTGTTCTGCGCTGCTGGGCAAGTCAATTGGGGCAGGACATACGTGGTGACCCTAAAATACTCTCCGAAGGTCGACATCTTGCAATTGTGTGTTGTTGGAGGGAGGATTTGCGGTGAGAGAATTGTAGGACGATTTTTAGTTTTTCTTCAGCCTGATGTGTCGATTCCATGCCGAGCTCGGAGAATAGTTTTAGCGGGCGACAGGGGCCAAGGGCTTCAAATTCGGCAACGGCTCTTTTCCTAGTAACAGCACAACAAATTCTGTCCATGGCTCCCTCGAGAGGGCTGCGGCCCCTTCTGCGAACCCGCATACCAGCACTCAAACCGCACGCTCGACGTTATTCCGAATTTGTAGCTGCAGCAACAGATCCTTCCCAGAAAGCCCGAGTCTTTGTCTCCCAAAGCCAAGACCCATACCTCAACCTCTCAATTGAGCATTATCTGCTTCAGAGAACGCCCGGAGACTCCACAATCCTCTTTCTCTACACGAATAGTCCCTGTGTTGTGATTGGCAGAAATCAGAACCCATGGATTGAGGTCAATCTTGGAGTTCTTCGCAACGAAGAATTAGGAGTCAAACTCGTCCGACGCCGATCAGGAGGAGGGACAGTGTTCCACGATGAGGGGAATATGAACTACAGCGTTATATGCCCCCCGTCGGAATTCAATCGAGACAAGCATGCAGAGATGGTGGTCAGGGCCCTGAAGTCCTTGGGGACGGAGAAAGCCAGGGTCAACGAACGGCACGACATCGTCGTGGACAAAGAGGACAAGGAAGGAGCTCTGAAACCGTTTAAGGTATCTGGGTCAGCATACAAACTTACGAGACTGAGGTCTTTGCACCATGGAACATGTTTGCTTTCGAGCCCCAATCTTGAATCCATTTCGAAATACCTCCGAGCTCCTGCGAAGCCATTGATCAAAGCAAGAGGGGTGGACAGTGTGAGCTCGCCAATCGCGAACGTTGGTATTGACAACTTTAAGTTCCAAGAGGCTGTGGCATTCGAGTTCAGGTCCTTGTACGGCACCCTGAGTGAAGCGAGTGTGTGGAACAGGAGCATATTTTTCGTAGATGAAAAAGCAAAAGAAGTCCCAGAGATAGCCTATGGGCTGGAGGAACTCATGGTATGTTACCTTCGGCTAAAGGAGAGTTGGTTTGTCTAACGAGATTCAGTCGGAGGATTGGATATATTGCCAGACACCTCAGTTCAAGTTCTCTACCAAAAACATAACAGAGACAGACTCCGTACAATCCATACCGAGTTCCTGGCCACCCGCATTGCGAGGGGTAAGTTTTACATCTCTCCTCTTAATGCAGGGATACTGAGAACGAGACAGTGCAAGATAGAATTCACAGCCAAGCACGGAAAGTTCACAGAGGTATCAGTCGACTACAACGATAGGACAGCCAGCAGCGAGCAAATCGAGTTGCCACTTCTGAATAAATTGTCATTCCATTACAACGGGCTGGTCGAGCATGAGAAAATTGAGTCCAATCTCATGAGTAGAGAATTGCACAAGATCACCGACTGGGAACAGCTTTTACCTCCATTTCTCTTCACAGATTCAGACCGCAATGTGGCGGTGAGCCCTGGGAGGACGATGAACCAGCTGTTTGGAATGGGAAACTACGAACCGTCAGCATATGTCCGAGAATAAAATCAGGATCTCATCTTTGCTTTTCCGAACTTTCCAAATCATGGAACGTGCGATAATGATGCAAATACGGACACTTTTATTTAAACTGATGCGTTTTTCCAGCTACGTCATGGGCTATGAGGGAAGCACTAGATCGCAATGGGGGTTCACGGAGTTCAGGTCTTGCGGATAGTTTCAACCTTCAAGGCACCCGCCAAGGAGCTCCACGCTTCGAACTTTTCGAGGACGAAAAACCCTCGGAACTAAACCTTTAACGCATCTTCCGATCTGTCCGTAAATAGAGGAGGAGTAGTTGGAGCTCATATCCCCATCTACGAGATGGACTTGGACACGTTAAAGGGTCTGACAAGGAGCACAAGTGAGTTTGAGCAAAAGGTGGGTCCGGGAGGACCCGTGACCGTGGTTGAGCCTCGTAAACTTTATTCCCACCGCTCATGCTGATGCACAGCACGTCTTTAAACAATCAAGTGCAACCACTCAAAAGCCACCTCTATTTCAATCCCCGACCATACCTTCGGTGAGTCCGTATCATTCGTAATCGATCTTCAGCGCTGGAGGAACGCCACCGTTCGCAGATCCCCTTCACTGGGCGCTGGCACCGAGTGGTGATGGTTTCCCGGCCAGGGCAGGGATTTCTCCGCCATTTGTCGACCTGCTCCGTAGGGCTGACCGTCAGCTGTCCCCCATGTCGACGACCAGCAGGACAGATCAGCGTTGTATGAGTGTCGATCTGCGACATGTGATATTTGACTGTTCCCGTCACGATTTTCGTCTTGGCCAACACTGCTGGGAAGCAGAAGAAGCCGATGAGTTGGGGACCACTGCTTCTCTCGCTCTTTAATTGGCGGTAGGTGGATTAAATACGGAATACGCCAACACGGATATCTTGAGGTGGTACAAAGTACTTCTCTTCGCCCCTAGTACGGCTGACCTGTTGCATGCAGGTTTCCTTCAGCTGCGCCATGAGATTGTCAGTTCATTAGCTACAATGCGCTCTCACTCAGAACTAACCACCCATTGACATGGAGCCCTGGGAAACACCGTTCAGGACCCTGACGGCGAGGCAGAAAACCAGAGAACAAATGTCTGCCTGGCATGGGGGATACTGGTAGGTAGGCTTTACGAGTCGCTTGTTTTCGAAGTCTTATCGTTTTGTCGCACAATCAAGTCTTCCTGCCTATTTTTCCTGTACCTGGAACTCAACATCCTATTGTCGTGATACCATCCATCCATTGAATACAAACTGCCATCCCTTGCCTTCGGCAGAGAGTCCTTCATCTATCGAGTCGAGAGATTCTGGTCGAGGATTGAGGTACTTGGCCAATGTTCGCAGTATTTTGGTGGAAACCTGGTGGTCCACGGCTCCAGTCGATCAGTTTGCGTATCTGTATGACCAAACAAACTTGCGCAAGAAGATTATTATTTGAATAATGTTCAAGCTAGTTGCATTTCTGGTGCTCTTTGTGGAAACATCGTGGGCCCAGAAAGATCCGCTGCATGATTTCTGCCGACGATTTGGACATCAGACCACCGTGGTGGATCAAAAGCTCTTCATAGACGGAGGCCAGGTTGATTGGAACCCCATAGCGCAGAACAATCAAAACTATACAAGTACGTTGGACTTCTCTTCGTCGGCAGATTTGCGTCTCAGGGCACCATCTTCTCCACATTGGTACCTAGACTAAGCTTGTCTTCTAGACACTTGGCTGCTCTACAATGATCTTAATACGAGCCCCGCTGGAATTGGAGTCCCTCAGCTCTATGCGAACCTTTCGAAAAACTCGTCGATTCCCGATGTGACTGGAGGCATATTGTGGGGTGATGATGTGAACAAGAGGTTTTATTTATACGGAGGGGACTATTCTGGAATCTCGCCGAATACCCCGAATCTCCTGTCGTATGATCTTCTTTATAATCAATGGGAGTCTTTCGGAGCTCCTAACACACCGATACAAAGTGTATCGTGGGGTGGTGGGGTAGGAATTTCAGCGCTGGGACAAGGATATATTTTGGGCGGATGGTTGAGCAACAACTCGGTACCAGGCTGGACTGGTTCACCCTGGGCGACGAGTACATTGATCAAATATGATATGGACGCTGGAATCTGGTCAAACAACACTGGCCCGGATTCTACGCCGCGGGCGGAGGGTGTCATGGTGTATATTCCAGCAAGCTACTCGGGGCTACTGGTTTATTTTGGAGGAGTCACGGTTTTCAATGGCAATGGCACAAGTCTGTCGGCCTCAATGAGTACCATTCATGTTTATGATATTCAGAGCTCGAAATGGTATACCCAAACCGCTGTTGGGGATGTGCCTTTGGCGAGAAGGAGGTTCTGTGCCGGTGTTGCTTGGGCACCAGATAGATCTTCATATAACATGTAAGAGTTAAGCCCACTATACTTGTGGATCAGGAGCTAATTTCTGTAGATATCTCTACGGTGGCCAGGGATTCGGCGCAAATTCGACTGGCTTTGACGACGTTTATATTCTAAGCCTCCCCTCTTTTCAGTGGATCAAGTGGTGGGAAGGATCTGGAGTCGGTAAACCGCACCACTCTGTAACCTGCAACGTGGTTAACAGTGGTCAAATGCTCATTGTTGGAGGGACTTTTCCGCTCTCCGATGATTGCGATAGCCCAACGACTTGGGGTACACACAATCTCGATCTCGGGAAACAATCTGGGAAGATGTGGAATGACTACCAACTTAATATTAAGTCTTATGTGGTACCTTCCGAAATCATCTCTGTAGTTGGTGGCTCGTACGTGAATCGAAACACGAACCACGATGTATAGCTAACATGCTCTAGGTCCCTGGGCGGCGCGACGGCCACGGCACCAGCTGGCGGTTTCGAGAACAGCGACCTTGCTGTATACTTTACACAGCATGCCTCAATTGCATCTCGATCCCCAACGCGTGCCATACCGAGTCCTACGAAATCCGCTGGTCCCTCCTCTTCCAGAAAGCTCTCGACGGGAGCAATTACCGGAATTGCTGTGGGAGGCGGTATCCTACTCATTGCTGTGCTTCTAGGGGCGTCCTGCTGCATTCGCCGGTATAGACAAACTCACACAGGCGAACTTTCTCAAACGCAATACGACCCCGCACCTCAAGGTCCTTATTCTCAAAACGGACAGCATTTTCAGCCTCATCGCCAAAGCCAGCCTTATCAACTACCGGCTGCGGTGCCCGTCGAGTTGTCCGCGAACAACTATCAGATGGATCCAAAGTCCCAGCAAGTCCATGAATCACCACGCTACAGCGAGCGACAAGGCCAGCAACCAGTACCTCATATCTCACCTACGACTTCCCCACCCCAATCTCCAAGTTATAATGAGTGGCACGCACACCCACCAATATCTTACATCTCTCCCACAATCTCCACGCATCCTTCGGTTTTGACCGATGGGACGCAATGCAGTCCATCGAATACAACAGCGTGTGGGCCTCAGACCTCACCCGCCCCCACATACTCGAGTCTTGGAAGAACAAGGAAGCTTGTTCCGCCAAATCAGACGTATTACTCACCTTGATTAATTTGCTAAGTTTTTGAGCGATTCATTTTCACGGGCGTTTCCAGGGGTCTTCACGAGAACATGACATAGGGTCTCAAAATTGACAGCCGAGAGCCTGTAATTACTGTATACAACGGTCACGAATGAAATATTTCCAACACGTCATCTCTTTCTGCTTCTCTGTCTTGCCTCGAGTCTTCAAATGAATTTCCAATGCGAAGCCGCTACGTTTCATCTCCACCATTCTCAAGGTGTGCCCGCTTCTTTGCTCCAGCGAGCGTCATTTTAAGAGCACGAAACTGCGAAAGGCTCAAAAGAGTGACTCATTGATGGAGAACCAGTCTAGCAAATATATGGAAACATAAGTACAGTGTGTAATAATTTCTGCGTTCAGTCTCATAATCTCATTCCTAGTTCTCAACTTTCTATCCATTTTGTCCCGGCTTTTCAGGACTCCCGCCACCCACTTTCACTCCCTCAAGTGAGAGATTCAACCATTAAATTACGCAAATCGAATGGGACAAGTATCCCCTGCTCCGTCTATTCAGATCGATGACCTGCAGGAAGAGCTGCAAGCAATGAAGCAGCCGCGTCCTGTCTCTTGTCGTGGCCAGCAGGGAGGGCAGTAAGAAGAGAAGCAGCGGCGTCGTCTCTCTTTCAATGACCAGCTGGAAGGAGAGCAAGCAACGAGGCGGTAGTGTCTACGCTCTTTTCATGACCAGCTGGGAGGAGGGCTAGCAAAGTTGCTGCATCATTTGTTCTCTTATCGTGGCCAGCAGGAAGTGCTGCCAGCAACGAAGCCATTGTATCTTCTCTCTTTCCATGGCCTGCTGGGAGCAGCGCCGCAAAGAAGCGGCATCATTGGCTCTCCGACTTTCGGTGTGGCTGGCGGGCAGCTCGCCCAACAATGAGCTGGCATCGGCTCCCTGGTGGCTTGACTCTGCGCCTGCTGCGAGCGCAACAAGACCACCGACCTCGCGAGCGGTAAGTTGACCGAAGTCCTGGCCAACAGCCACGATTGTGGCCTTCGCATCTTCACTAAATTTGATGGGGGCGGTGAGAATTGTGGTAGCAAATGCGACTAGCGCGAGTGAAAAGACTGGTTGAGTGCGCATGTTGGCGAGCGTGATTGGAGATGAGATGATAGTGATGTGAGGTCGACGAAGAACAATTGAAATCATAGGAGCTTGAGAATCAGATCAGGTGCTAAGGGAAGTGCACAGTAATGATCCTTTTATTCGTTTAACTTCGAACGAGGCCTCGCAAAAAAAGGTCTTCTCGTGCTCCTTCCCGGTAGATTCAAACTCGGACATGTTTCTCCAACTTTCATATCGTATCAGGAGGAAACAATCAGCCAGTGAAATTAACAACTCCTGTCTCACACGAGGAGTTTCCGGGAGGGCATGAAGTTGGACCTGTGCTCTGCATCACACCTTACCAATTCCGATGACGAATTCACGTCCTGGAAGTCTCCAGTCCGGCGTAAATATGGTGATGCTTGAGGATTAGTGGTATTCAGCGATGGTGATACGAATTCGACGTCGGATTTGCATCAGGAAGGTCCCTGTTGTTTATGGAGTGCTGAGTAGATTCTCTTCCAGACGACGGCGCTTGGGAGACTCACTTGACGAAAACGTATCATAAGATCCCAAACAAGTAATGCATCAGCTAGACAGTAAACATCGGGGGTGGGGCGATGTGGATCTTTAATGTTGAAGTAAGCTTTTCATGGCACGGCGGGAAGTGCACAGACATGAGAGATCCGAGCGGCCCCGTTATTTCGAGGAAGTTGTCGCGATTGGTTTCCTTGTGGAAACATTATGCAGTTTGTTTCATTTCCGAATACTGAAAATCAGCCCTATCTATCTCCCTCTCAGTGATTTGACAACGTGGCGGCTGTTCGTGAGAGCTGGCTACTTTTGTATCAATTGATATGCAGAAGGAGAGTTCACATTCAATGCGCAATTACGTCCATGAAAATCAGAGAGTATCAATTAAGACTGCTGCTCGGCGAGTTGAAATGACTTGATGATAGTTCATTATTGTTACTTCATTTGGCACAGGGGTGGAACCATTTGGTCAGAGCAAAAACCTAAGAACAAATATGGCCTCCTTGCAGCTTAATCGATCTGAGAGATTACTCTTTCTCAACTGGGGCATTTCCAATCTCTCACAGTGTCTGTAGCTCCGCCCTCTCACTTGAAAGTTCCACAGGACTAATCGGTGTACCACTAAGTTCCGCCGCCCTCCTCCGATCTAGTTCTCCCTTCTCTTCAGAAGTCAAAGGTACGCTTGTATCTGCCAGCTCCCTCCGTCTTGGAATCCCGGGACCTAATTCTGGCTTGTTCAGCTCCCTTGCCCTGTCCCCTTTCCTCAGTGCTGCAGATCGTCTGCCGTACCAGAATGTGAACACGCTCAGTGCAAGAAAGAAGAGCACGCCAATTGTGACTCCAACTCCGATTCCAACTTTGGCCCCAGTAGATAGACCGCTTTGCTTTAATGTACTGGAAGATGTTGTACTTTGTTGCGGACTTTCTAGTTTGGCTTGGATGTGCTAGAGCTCGGGTTGGATGCACTAGAGCTTAGGCTAGACGTACTGGGGTCTGAGGTTGATGTGCTGGAGTTTGGATTTGATGTGTTAGAGTTCGGAGTTGATGAAGGAGATTTTGGAATAGAGGTGCTGGAGTTTGGGTTCGATGTACCGGTTGGAGTGTCACTCGAGGATGAAGCCGGCGGTGGGGCTCGGGTAGTTGAGCTTGAGGATATTGCGGGACTGACACTGGTAGGTGAGGAGGTGGACGAGGAAACGAAGGAGGGGGTGCAGTTCGGGAGGGTGAAGTCCTTGGGGCAGTTGCCGGAGCTACAGTAGACTATACAGCTAGGAGGAAGATCTATTAGTACGAGTTGTGCGGGGTGTGCAGAGATATTTGGAGACATACTTCTTGGCGCAAGCTGCGTCGCCAGAGGTGGAGCTTGTTTGCCAACACGTCGCAGTGTTGACCCCAAGTGGAGGTTCACCGGCGAGGTTATCGTCGCAATTACCAGGCTGAGCGACTCCATCAATACACCGAATGATGATATTACTCGATAGAGATTGCTAGAGCAGAAATCTCCGCCGGAGGCTGGGCAGACGATCTGGGATCCGTTGCTATTGGATCAAAAGGTTAGTCGCATTTGACCTTCGTCGCGTTTTCAGCTCTGCTGCCCTGCGCGACTTGTAACATCCCCCACCCAGGAGAAGGTTTTCATGTTGGCAGCACTCACAACGTGATTTGAGCTGATGCGATCGTAGCAAGCGCCGCGGCAGCGATCACTTGAGAGAAAATCTTCACTCTGGAGACGAGGTATGACTGAGCTGAGGAGAAGTATTGAAACGCCCAGCGTTGAGTGATGGACGGCGATCTCCATCTCTTGGCAAGCCACGCCAGCATCTTGTGAACAAGGGCTTTCCATTTTCATCACTTTTACACAGCCAGAATCATGTACTGCTCCGGGGGAGTTCAATCTGAATCTGCGACGAATAACCATTCTACTATGATTGTCGATATCGAGCTATATCGTCCGCTTAGACAGGGCAATACTATACGCCTGCTGAGACTCTCGAAATCTTCCCTAGAAGCACATTCTCCTCTGGAAATGACGGAGCACTGCCTCAATGTCGACACCACCGAACTCCCGGAGTTCTTTGGTCTTAGTTACTGCTGGGGAACTCTAGGCCATACGCAGACCCTTTCCGTCAACGGATCTTGCATAAAAATATCGGAGAATCTGAACCGAGGACTTAAGGAGCTGGCTAAGCTTGACGAATACAATGGGCAGATCTGCGTTAATCAACAGGATCTGGTTGAACGTTCCCACCAGGTGACCATGATGCAGCGCATATATCAAACCGCAGTGAAGACTGTCATCTGGCTTTTCTCGCCGCTTGGCCTGTGTGGCGTTCCTGAACATTACGACAGAGGTTGGAATCTCGCGGAAAAGCTATGGAGCCTTGGGCATAGCAACAAGGATTGGGCCAACAGTGTTCCTTGGCTTAAGGTGCCCCATCCTTTGCAACGCGTGATCCAAGGCCCGTCTCTTGCATCGCTCGGTCTTCCCGACGTCACCAATAGCGCCTGGCAGGAGCTCAAGAGCATCCTGAGCAACGACTGGTTCTCACGCGTATGGGTGATCCAAGAAGCTGCGCTCTCACGCTTGCCTCCATCAATAGTGCATGCGGGTCGTAGTCACTCACTAGAGCCAATCCTTTGGTCGGGTGCTTGGCTGTGGCAAGTTGAAGGGCCAGCACTTTCAATTAGGATTTCGCATTCTGACCTCTCAAACGTCTACACTATGTTCACTATTGTCTTAAGTCAAACGCTATGGCGTATCGAGCCGCTTTTGATATACACAGACGACGTAATGGCAACGGATCTGCGAGATAAGGTTATTGGGTTAATGGGACTGGCGGCTCCCGAATCGTTGCCACGCGATTGGGTTCCGAACTACCACAATACCACTGTGGCGGATGTGTATCGCGATATTACGCGCGCAATTGTTTAAGAAACTAGCAATCTCTTGATGTTCGAGAGCCTGAATTACAATTGTGGATCCGGATACCACTTGCTGCAGGATTTACCTTCACGGACGCCACGATTCTGCGATGTGTGGTCACCTGTCTTCACCACGGTGCTGGACCAGGACGGAGAGAGCGTTGCTCAGCAATGGCGCCCAGGGTTTGAAGCTTGTAGGGGAAAGCCGGCCCAGGTATTTAAGCAGAGTGACCCGAACATCCTCCCTCTCCGCGGATTCCGAGTTGAGGAAATAGCGTGGGTATCTGCAGTACCAAATTGGGAAGAATCCGAGCCAAATAGGCTGCTTCGCTGGGTAATAGACGGTGTGCGTCGGTTTTGTTTGGACGGACGAGAGTCGCCAGAAGCTTTCATCAACAGGTTTTTCCGTATAGCTACATTGGCAATCGGTATTGATGAATTGCCGACAGGTGTGGATTTGGTTGAGCACCTTGCTCGACAAGACGATCTCATGTCAAGCGGTCACTCTTTTGCAGCACAGATGTTATCCTTAAACTCCGACAAGCTGGACTTGGAAGACGTGGAGAATGTATTAGAAGGCAGACGTCGAATTGATTCAAACTTTTTCGTCACGACGAACGGAAACGTTGGGTTTGGGCCTAAGTGGACTGCCAAAGGCGATTTTGTCGCTGTATTATATGGTTGTGAAGCTCCAGTTATAGCTCGTCTGCGTGAAGATCAAGATCGATATCTTATATTAGGTTGTTCATATGTATCCGGTTGGATAAAGGGGGAGGCAATTAATCTTTTTGAGAAAGGTAAGATTAAAGAAAGCTGGCTTTGGTTTCTCTAATATATATAAATAAAAACGAATATAAAAATATAAAAAAACCCTCAAAAATAAATAAAAGAATTAAAAAAAAAACTTTTTTATAATTCCTTTTTATTATAAATAAAAATCAAATGCCTTAAAATTAAGATTAAGGGATTCAATTATTTTATCTAGCATTAATTAACTATAAAAGTATTATATATTATATAATAATATTGATTATTATTATAGCTAAATTCCGCCTGGCACTAGCAGCCTATACTATAAATGCTAATGCAAGCAGATTGTTGTTTACGCTAAATCCGGCAAGCCCTACTTTGCCAACCTGACATCACCCCGGGAAATGGCAAATAAAGGCCGTCGAAGAGGGGGATATGCCTTTGATAATGTTGCTAGTGAGGAAGAATCATAAAAATATCAATACTATTAATGGATGGGCTCGAGAGCTTGAAGGAGTAGTTGATTTTGGATCTGGTCTGGAGAGGGATCCATAGACAGTCAATTGATAATAATTGAGTCCAACATGTTTCCTTCCTTTGAACCGCGAAACAACGGTATGAAGATGCCGGAGTTCTTCCGGCTCAGATCTCCAGTGGTGCAGCTATATTCATTGTCCTTCTCATCGAGTCATCGTCCACTTCTAGCGTCCATCCTTAATATGATATCCCACCATGATAACCGAAAAAATTGGCAAACTCATATATGCCGCGAGGAAATCAGCTTACGAAAACGGATTCAGCATTAAGCGCCAGCCGTTGAAGAGAACGAGGAAAGTACCCCCGAGGATCGCATACGCTGAGCGCAGCCATTGTCCGTGAGATTTATATGGATAGGTGGAAGCATTGCGGTTCGGAAAGTTACCTTCGGGAGCGGCTACTACAACGTCCTTCGTTTGTTCTGGCAGACTAGTCAGAGCCAAGAAAGTTTGGATGTTCTGAAAAGGCATGCCAGATCTTGAAGTACCGAAAAGCGGTGCTGACGCATGCGTAGACAGTCAGCATAGAGTAAGTCAAGAATATAGCCATTCAGCCTAGGATCTAAACTGATTAGCAGGGTGAACGAATGAGATTCATCTGAGCAGTTCATACTCGGGCTGGAGATGGCTTGACTGCGAGAAACCCCAGTATGCCAAATACCAACTGGCAAGGATAGCGTTCACGGGCACACGTTTGCTTGAAGCCTTCTCCAATCGAATATTTATACTACCCGCCTAACTTGTTGCTAAGCAAACGTTTATATTACTTGCAAGCGCATGCAATAATCTCGAGGATATATATAAGTCGTTGATGGCCGTCGAAAAAGTAGAGAAGATAATGAAAGCATTGAAAAAGTGTGGTAAGCTGAGAACCTCGTTTCGGATGCAAGCTAGGTATGAGGTTTGACCTTGACGGATCGAGCTAATGCTTGCATCTCGCAAGTTTTTGTCGTTGCAAGGTACATTGAGACGAACTATGAACACAACCAGGATGTAGAGCATGATGACTTGAAATGTGATTTTCCTGGTTGCGAGTTTGACTCGTCTCTTTCGACGTATTTGGTTTCTGTAGCAGTCGCAGAGACGGCGAAGAAAGCTTGCGTCGAGAAGATAGCAATACTCAGCCCAGACCATATCCAAACAAATATCTCCGTATTCCCAGTGAAGGTATAATTCTTGGCACCCGGGCCCGTTGTGCTGCTGATAGATACAAAAACAGTGTGCCCCTGCCAATCCCTGCAATATCCCTGTTTTGCTCGCGTAGCATTCCTAAAATATAGATATACGCCCAAAGGAGAAATAACAGAAGGCCAACTCTGATTGGAATATATAAGCACCCTCTCTGGGCAGACCCTAGAACGGGTACTTATATAAAGAGAGAACTATTAAAATCCTTCTGGCCTCCTATTAGAAAATCATTAATTCTATAATTTTTTTATATATAATACCTTATTTCTTATATACTATCTTATAACCTTATATATATACTTGCTTCCTTAGGTATAATATACGTTTATTGCTTTTACCTAAGATATATCTTTTACTAAGCCTTATAAATAGCTTTTATACTATAATATTATATTTTTATATATTAATACTATAATATATAATTTCTTATTTATTAAGTAAATTTAAGATTTAACTTTCCTTTATTATAAAATGAATTCTATAATAAAGAAAACTCTATAAAATTAATTTTATAAGTATTTTTTAATATTATTTTAGTAAATCAAATTCTTTTTTCTTTATATTATAATAATAATATAATATAAAGTATTAAACTTATTAATAGTAATCTTATATTAATAAAGAAATAAAAAGAATCTAATATAAGCGAAAATATTATTAATTTATATTTCTTATTATTTAAAAATATAAAAAATATTAATATAAATAAGATATTTTAAATTATACTTTAGCTATTACTATAAGAAATATAAATACTAAATATAAATAAAACATAAAATCAAGTTATATTATACTAGTTATAAAAGAGGTTATTAAGCTTTTTATTAGTCTTATATAAATTATAATTCTTTTTTTAGTTTTATAATATTATTAGAATATATTAAAATATATTTCTTTATTTTTTACTTTTTATATTATTTTATATTATAGTTATTTAGTAAATTATATCTTAATCTAATTATTAAAAAAGACTTATTTATTAAGTAAAGAATCTATATAAATCTATTTTATTATATATTAGAATAAAAATAATTAATTATAAAAATAAATATTAAATAATAATATAATATATACAGGATTATATGTGACTTAAAGGCATGTAATAAACCTCGGATATTGCGGGTATTAATTAGGGAAATCGGTGGTTCTTTGACTTTATAACTAATTACTATTTATATTATAAGTATTAGGCTTATAAATTATTAATTATATATATATTATTAGGGCCTCCTATTTAGAGGGGGCTTCCCTGAATCTTATAGGAGAAATAGAGATTAGTTCTATACTAAATTTAATATTATAGTTTTATAACTCACTAATTTATTCTATTATCTTATTACCTACTAATAAATACCTTATAAGCTAATCTTTCTATCCTTAAAAAAAGTAGTTTAATAAGTAATTATATCTCGAAATCTACGAAATATATAATTCCTTACTAGAGCTATTCTTATAAAGAAAGTTAACTAAATTAACTCTAATACGAGTAATAATAAAGGCTTATTTAATACTTTTAATAGGGCCTCTTAGGAGCCTCCGAGAGCTAGTAATAATAATAGAAATAATTCCGGTAATAA
This sequence comes from Hyaloscypha bicolor E, assembly GCF_002865645.1. NCBI lineage: Eukaryota > Fungi > Ascomycota > Leotiomycetes > Helotiales > Hyaloscyphaceae > Hyaloscypha > Hyaloscypha bicolor. The sequence goes on along the minus strand of NW_020194625.1, from coordinate 194,317 downwards.
TTAAGATACTGAGATTAATACCTAAGTTACTATTATTTAAGCTATAGAATAGAGATTATATACTAATATTAAAGTACTCTAATAAAAGCAAGAATTAGTAAATATAATTAATTAATATATCCTATAATTAGAATAATATAAGAGTATTCTTAGGAATATCTTATGGTTTATTATATCTTATAGAAACTCTATTTATAAGTTTATTTTATCTTTCTTAATAATTTTTATTAGAGAACTTCCTAAAATAGGATTAGAACCTACTTTTTTTCCTAATATAATAAGCTTTAAGAGTAATCTTAATACTATTTATTAGAAGCTATTATATAATATTCTAAAGATATATTTAGATTAAGAGAAGCTTTTTAAAATCCGGATATCTGATTTATATTATAGAAAATTTCTTAAAAAATAGAGAATATTTATATTTTCTTAGAAAATAGTCTTTAGGACCTAATCTTAGACTTATAATAAATACTTTTCTAGAGTTAATTTTACTATAAATACCTTTAGGAATAAATCTTATAATACTTGAGAGGCTATAATAAAGTAAAGCCAATTATTATATAAGATCTATTAGAAGTAATTTAAGGCCTATTTGGCTAATATATTCTAAGTACCTTAAACCTATTAATAAGATATCTTTAAAAAATTCTAAAATCTTTATTAGAAAAATAGTAAGATAATTACTAAGTTATATATTCGGATAATTAGTCTTAAAATTAACTAGGACTTATATTCTAAGAAAAACCGGATCCGGATTCTTAATACTATTTTATCTAATTATAAGACTTATTAAATATTTATATTTATTTTCTTAGGAAATAAGGTAATATTTATTTCTAAATAGCTTAAGAAAACTCAGAAAGCAAAATATACTACTTATTTTAAATTAAAGAAAATAAAAGTAAGAAAGTCTAATAAAAGTAATTCTGTCTTTAAGAACTCTAATTTAGTAAATTCTGATTTATAAGACTATTAAAAAAAGAAGAATAAGTTTTAAAAATTATATAAGAAACTTTTAGGTAATACTTTAGTTCTTTTAAGGCCTTAATAAAATACTAGTTCTATTTTAGGTATAGTTTATTAGACTTATAAATAGAAAGAATATTTCTTAGGAAATATAAAATATTCTAAATATACTAAATAGGCTTAGTAAAATCCTAATAAGGCTAAAATTATAGAAAGAATAAGGTATTTATAGAAGCAGATTAATATTATTATTATAGAAAAGTACTCTAGAGAAAACTTTCCTAAAAAATAGAGAAAAGAAAAGACTAAATCTTAAATATTAATAATTTTAGCTATAATAAAAAAGATATATTACTTTATATAATTATTTAAGTAAGATTAATATAATTAGAAATAGATATCTCAGAAATATATAATAAACTTAGTAATATTAAATTAGACTATAACTTCCTTAATAATAATTAGGCTTAAAGCTAGGGCTTTATTACTTTAGCTAAATATAATTAAGAATTTATAATCTTTTATAAGAATAGATTTAAGATCTATTAAGCCTATAATTTTAAGATATTTATTATAGATAATTATAGTAAAATATATTCTTTTAAGTTCTGGTTCTATAGATATAAAAATATTAGCTCTTATAGCCTCGTTTTTAGTATAGAATTTTATAAAGTAATTCTTATATAATATATAGATTATATTAAGAAATAATAGATATATATATTTATATAGCCTAATAATATTAAGATCCTAATACTAAATTTTTTTAATAAGAAGCTTAACTGGTATCCTAAGCTAGTATTTTAAGTCTTATTCTTAACTAAAAGTAAATATAACTATTTTAGATAATAAGCTTTATATATTTATAATAATTACTAGATTTTTATTTTATTATATAGTTCTAGTAATATTAAATAGGAGTTTTTAATATAGCAAATTAATATTCTCTAGAAAAAGGCCTTAGAAATACTTATTTATCTCTAGAATAATAAATACAAAAACTTCTTAAAGGTTTTTAATTCTAATAAAGCTTTGGAACTTCCTAATCTTAGTAATATTAAATACTTTATTAATACAGATAATATAGTCTTATATAGGCCTTTATATAATCTATTAAAGACCTAATTAGAAGTATTATATCTATATTTATAAGATATGTTTTATAAATATTAAATAAGACCTAGTAAAAGCCTAGTAAAAGTATTTATTTTTTTTATTTTTAAGAAAAATAAAGAATTATATCTTTATATTAATTATTATAGACTTAATTAAGTTATAATTAAGAATTAGTATCTGCTTTCTCTTATTAATAAGACCTTTAACTAGTTCTAAGAAGCCAAGATTTTTATAAAGCTAGATCTTAAGAATATATATTATTAGATAAGAATTTATAAAAAATATAAGTAAAAAACAGCTTTTAGGACTTACTATAATTATTTTAAATATCTTATAATATTTTTTGGGCTAGCTAATATACTAGTTATATTTTAAGTATATATTAATATTATACTTATAGAACTCCTAGATTATTTTATAATTATTTATTTAGATAATATTCTTATTTATTTCCGAAATAAAAATAAATACTATAATTATATTTGCCAGATATTTACTAGGCTATATAAAAATAACCTATTTTATAAACTTAGTAAATATAAATTTAATATTAAGGAAATTGAATTTTTAGGCTTTTTTATTAAAATAAAAAATATTTATATAAATCCTAAATAGATTTATAGTATTATTAAATAGCTAGAACCAGAATTATTCTATAATATCTAAATATTTCTTAGATTTACTAATTTCTATTATAGATTTATTTACTATTATTTTTAGATAACTATAGGCTTAATAAATCTCTTAAAAGAAATAGAAAAGAGCCAGAAATCTGGTTTCTTTATATAAATAAATAAAGTAGCTAAAAGCTTTAAGATTTTAAAAAAAGCTTTTACTATAATACTTATTCTAGTCTATTTTAATTCTTCTAAGAAAATTTATATTAAAACTAATATATTGAAATTTATAATTACTAATACTATTTTATAATAAGTTAATTCTAATAATAGTACGAAAAAATACTAGTATTTAATAGTATTCTAGTCTCGGAAACTTTCCGGAGCTAAATATAATTATAGTACTTATAATAGAGAGCTATTTATAATTATTAAAGCCTTTAAATATTAGTATTATTATCTTAAAGAGTTTAGATTAATAATTAAGGTTATTATAGACTATAATAACCTCTAATACTTTATAGAAATAAAGTATCTAGAGAATTATTAAATATATTAGGTAATATATCTTATAATATATAATTTTAATATTATTTATTATAAAAGTATCTTAAATTTAGTAAACGAATTTAGTAAAAAACCTAATTATAAAAAAGGTTCTATTAATATAATTTGGCTTTTAACTTTTTAGAATAAGCTAAAAAGAGCTTTTATAGTTATAATTTAGAGATTCTTATAGATATCTAAAGAGTTTCCTCTTTAAAATAAGTATTATTTAATACTTATTATATTTATAATAGCTAAAGAGAAATATTTACTATAAAACAAGTAAATAAATTATCTTATAAATTCCTTAATTATAGAATTAGTTAAAAAGCAAGATATAAGAAAATATTTTAAAGGTTTTATTATTATAGCTAAGGTAATAAGAGTATTTATAACTATATTATTTAATAAAACCAAAGATTTCTCGGTTTCTCGAGTTTTTAAATTAGATAATTATAAATACCTAATTCCTTATATATAAATATATATAGCTACTAAAAGAATTATAGTACTAGCCTCTTTATCTGAATTCTTTCTAGATATTATCTAGATAACTTAGAGAAATAATTCTTAATATTAGAATATTATAAAATAGAGGCTTAGTAAGAAAAATATTAAGGAAAAAGAAATCTAGAAAAATAATTCGGACTTATTTAGGTACTATTCCAGAATTATTATATTTAATAATCCTGCTTTATATTAAGAAATTATAAAGCTTTATTATAATAACCTAATAGTTAGATATTATAAAATAAAGAAAACTCTCGAGCTTTTTAGAAAATCTTAGTATTAGGAGAATATAAGAGAAGATATTTATAATTATTATTAAGAATATAATATTTACTAGAAAGTTAAGGCAAAGAGATATTTATTATATAATCTATTTAGTAATTTATTATAGCCTAAAAAACCCTAGAATAAGATTTCTATGAATTTTATTATAGGTTTATTACTATATAAAAACCCGGTAAGAGATCCCGATTTTAATATAATTCTTGTAATTATTAACTAATACTTTAAAATAATAAGATATATTATATATTATAAAACTATTAACTTTCTAGAGCTTATTAAGATTATATAAGAATATGTTTTCTCGATTTTTGGCTTCCCTAATAGAATTATTTCTAATTAAAAATAGTATTTACTAGTTAGTATAAGAGGGAAATTATAATAAGACAAAAACCTATATAAAGTATATTAGAATACAAAACATAACTTAATAGTAAAATAATAAATTAAAAGTATAAATAGTAAAGTATAAATAGTATATAGTATATAAAAGCTTAATTAATTAAATACTTATAAAGAATTCTTTTTTAAGTCTATAGAAAAACTAGCTTTCTTATATAATTTCTATAAGTTATATATAAAAGGCCATAGTCTTTACTATATAACCTAAATCTTAAAACTACTAAAATAATATAATTTTCAACGAGTATAGCCTGCTATATTATATTAGTTCTAGTTTACTTTCTATTTCTATTTAATATATAAATAGTATTTAAGTATAGCTTATTATTTTTAGATAAATAATTAGATAAAAAAGTAAAACTAGGCCCTAGAATATTACCTGAAATATTATTATAATACCTAAAAAAATAACTAGTTTAAGAAGTTATTTTTTATAAAATTTATATATAATAACTTAAAATATTAGGTTTTATAAAATATATCTTTTTATATATATTATAAATATTACTTTTAATTTCTATAAAATCCTAAAAACAGAATTATAAGAAAAATACTAGCTATATATAAGAGACTAGAAATTCTTAAAATAAAATAAAGAAAGCTTAAAGATTTATAATATTATATATAAAATAATTAGGAAGCCTATTATAATAAGTATTAGTTAACTAAATATTACTTTAAAAAAGCCTAGATAATATTATTAATAAAAAATATTAAACTTAAAGTAAGGAAACTTAAGCTAAAATTTATAAATCTATTTAGGATTCTTAAATATATTAGTAATTTAGTATATAAGTTGGAACTATTAAATATATATAATTATTTATATCTAACTTTTTATATTTCCTTTTTTAAAAAGTATATAATAAAAAAGAATTAGAAATTATATTTATATTTTTCTAGAGAACTTCCGGAATTAGTAAATAATAATAAAAAAATAAAAGCTATTATTAATTACTAATAAAATAATAAAAATAAGAAGTAATAATATTTAATTAAATAGAAAGCTTAGCCTAAAGATTATAATATCTAGTTATCTGCTTTTTCTAATTTTAAAAATTTTAAAGAATTTCTAAAATTATATAATTAAAACTATAACTTAAAATCCGAAACTATTTTTTAATAGCCTCTTAAAATTAAAAAGAATTCTAGATTACTAAGAAAAAGGCTATTTAAAAAAAAAAGAGAACCTAGATAACTAAAAAAAGGCCCGGAATAATAATAGAAATACTTTTTCCCTAAAGTTTTTTTATTTATAAAAGTTTTCTAGGATTTTATTAAGGCTTATAAGAATTATATTTAAATTATTAGAAAAAGATTTAGAATTAAGAAAGATTTATTATAGGTAAACTAGCTATAAATATATAATATATATAGGGTCGCACGTAACTTAAGGGCATATAACGAACCTCGGATATTACGGGTATTAATTAGGGAAATTAACGGCCCTTTAATATCCTAACTAATTACTATTTATATTATATATATTAGGCTTATAAATTACTAATTATATATATACTATTAGGGCCTCTTATTTAGAGAGAGCTTCCCTGGATTTTATAAAAGAGATAGAGATTAGTTCTATACTAAATTTAATACTATAGTTTTATAATATACTAATTTATTCTATTATCTTATTATCTATTAATAAATACCTTATAAGCTAATCTCTCTATTCTTAAAGAAAGTAGTTTAATAAGTAATTATATCTCGGAATCTATAAAATATATAACCCCTTACTAAAGCTATTCCTATAAAGGAAATTAATTAGATTAATTCTAATATAAGTAATAATAAAGGCTTGTCTAATACTTTTAATAGAGCTTCTCAGGAGCTTCTAAAAGCTAGTAATAATAATAGAAATAATCCCGGTAATAATTAAGATATCGAGATTAATACCTAAGTTATTATTACCTAAGCTATAGAATAGAACTTATATACTAAAGTTAAAGTACTCTAATAAAAGCAAGAATTAGTAAATATAATTAACTAGTATATTCTATAGTTAGAATAATATAAAAGTACTTTTAGAGATATCTTATAGTTTATTATATTTTATAGAAATTCTATTTATAAATCTATTTCCTCTTTCTTAGTAATTCCTATTAGGGAACTTTCTAAAATAGAATTAGAATTCACTTCTTTTCCTAATATAATAAGCTTTAAGAGTAATCTTAATACTATTTATTAGAAGCTACTATATAATATTCTAAAGATATATTTAGATTAAGAGAAGCTTTTTAAAATCCGGATATCTAATTTATATTATAGAAAGTTTCTTAAGAAATAGAGAATATTTATATTTTCTTGGAAAATAGTTTTTAGGATCTAACTTTAGACTTATAATAAATACTTTTCTAGAATTAACTTTATTATAAGTATCTTTAGAAATAAATCTTATAATACTTAGAAAGCTATAATAAAGTAAAGCCTATTATTATATAAGGTTTATTAGAAGTAATTTAAGGCCTATTTGGCTAATATATTCTAAGTATCTTAAACCCGTTAATAAAATATCTTTAAGAAATTCTAAGATTTTTATTAGAAAAATAGTAAGATAATTACTAAGTTATATATTTGGATAATTAGTCTCGAAATTAACTAGAACTTATATTTTAAGAAAAACCGGATCCAGATTCTTAATATTACTTTATTTAATTATAAGACTTATTAGATATTTATATTTATTCTCTTAGGAAATAAGATAATATTTATTTCTAAATAGCTTAAAAAAGCTTAGAAAGCAGAATATATTACTTATTCCAAATTAAGGAAAATAAAGGCAGAAAAGTCTAGTAAAAGTAATTTTGCTCCTAAGAACTCTAATTTAGTAAATTCTAATTTATAAAGCTATTAAAAAAGAAAGAATAAGTTCCGAAAATTATATAAGAAATCCTTAGGTAATACTTTAGCTTCTTTAAAACCTTAATAGAATACTAGTTCTATTTTAGGTATAGTTTATTAGACTTATAGATAAAAAGAATACTTTTTAGGAAATATAAAATATTTCAAGTATACTAAATAGGCTTGGTAGAACCCTAATAAGGCTAAAACTATAGAAGAGTTAAGGTATTTATAGAAGCAGGTTAATACTATTACTATAAAGAAGTATTTTAGAAAAGATTCTTTTAAGAAATAAAAAAAAGAGAAAACTAAATCTTAAATATTAATAATTTTGGTTATAATAAAAAAGATATATTACTTTATATAACTATTTAAATAAGATTAATATAGCCAGAAATAGGTATCTTAGAGATATATAATAAACTCGGTAATACTAAATTAGACTATAACTTCTTTAATAATAATTAGACTTAAAGCCGGGACTTTACTATTTTAGCTAAGTATAACTAAGGATTTATAACCTTTTATAGGAATAGATTTAAGGTCTATTAAGCCTATAATCTTAAAGTATTTATTATAGATAATTATAATAAGATATATTTTTTTAAGCTCCGGTTTTATAAGTATAAGAATATTAGCTCTTATAGCCTCGTTTTTAGTATAGAATTTTATAAAGTAACTCTTATATAATATATAAACTATATTAAGAAATAATAGATATATATATCTATATAGCCTAATAATATTAAGATCCTAATACTAAAAGAATTTAGTAAGAAGCTTAACTAGTATTCTAAACTAATACCTTAAGTTTTATTTTTAATAAAAGGCAAATATAACTATTTTAGATAATAGGCTTTATATATTTATAATAGTTACTAGGTCTTTGCTTTATTATATAATTCTAGTAATACTAAATAGGAGTTTTTAATATAGTAAATTAATATCCTTTGGAAAGGGGCTTTAGAGATACTTATCTATTTCCGGAATAATAAATATAAAGACTTCTTAGAGGTTTTTAATCCTAATAAAGCTTTAGAATTTCCTAATCTTAGTAGTATTAAATACTCTATTAATATAGATAGTATGGTTCTATATAGGTCTTTATATAATTTATTAGAGACCTAACTAGAAGTATTATATCTATATTTATAGGATATACTTTATAAATATTAGATAAGGCCTAATAAAAGCCTAATAGGAATACTTATTTTTTTTGTTTTTAAAAAAGATAAAAGGCTATATCTTTATATTAATTATTATAAACTTAATTAAGTTATAATTAAGAATTGGTATCTGCTTTCTCTTATTAATAAAACCCTTAACTAGCTCTAAAAAGCCAAGATTTTTATAAAGCTAGATCTTAAAGATATATATTATTAGATAAGAATTCATAAAAAATATAAATAGAAAACGGCTTTTAGGACTTACTATAGCTATTTTAAATATCTTATAATACCTTTTAGGCTAGCTAATATACTAGCTATATTTTAAATATATATTAATACTATACTTATAGGATTCCTGGATTATTTTATAGTTATTTATTTAGATAATATCCTTATTTACTCTCAAAATAAAGGTAAATACTATAATTATATTTACTAGATACTTACTAGGCTATATAAAAATAACCTATTTTATAAACTTAGTAAATACAAGTTTAATATTAAAGAAGTCGAATTTCTAGGCTTTCTTATTAGAATAGAAGGTATTTATACGGATCCTAAACGGGTTTATAATATTATTAAATAGCCAGAACCAAAATTATTCTATAATATTTAAGTATTTCTTGGATTTACTAATTTCTATTACAGGTTTATTTACTATTACTTTTAGGTAACTATAGGCTTAATAGATCTCTTAAAAGAAATAGAAAAGGGCCGGAAATCCGGTTTTTTTATATAGATAGATAAAGTAGCTAAAAGCTTTAAAACTTTAAAAAAAGCTTTTATTATAATATCTATTCTAGTCTATTTTAACTTTTCCAAGAATATTTATATTAAAACTAATATATTAAAATTTATAATTACTAGTACTATTTTATAATAAGTTAATTCTAGTAATAGCCTAAAAAAATACTAGTATTTAGTAGTATTCTAGTTCCGGAAATTCTCTAGAGCTAAATATAATTATAGTACCTATAATAGGAAGCTACTTATAATTATTAAAGCCTTTAAGTATTAGTACTATTACCTTAAAGGGTCCAGGTTTATAATTAAGGTTATTATAGACTATAATAACCTCTAATACTATATAGAAATAAAGTATCTAGAAAGCCATTAAATATATTAGATAATATATCTTATAATATATAATTTTAATATTATTTATTATAAAGGCATTTTAAATCTAGTAAATAGACCTAGTAAAAGACCTAATTATAAAGAAGGTTCTATTAATATAACTTGGCTTCTGACCTTTTAGAATAAGTTAAAGAAAGCTTTTATAATTATAATTTAGAGATTCTTATAAATATCTAAAAAGTTCCCTCTTTAAAATAAGTATTATTTAATACTTACTATATTTATAATAGCTAAGGAGAAATGTTTATTATAAGACAAATAGATAAATTATTTTATAGATCTCTTAATTATAGAATTAGTTAAGAAGTAAGATATAAGAAGATACCTTAAAGACTTTATTACTATAGCTAAGGTAATAGAAGTATTTATAACTATATTACTTAATAGAACCAAAAACTTCTTAGTCTTTCGAGTTTTTGAATTAGATAGTTATAAATATCTAATTCCTTATATATAGATATATATGGCTACTAAAAGAGCTATAGTACTAGCCCTTTTATCTAAATCTTTTCTAGATATTATTTAGGTAACTTAGAGAAATAATTCTTGATATTAGAATATTATAAAGTAAAGGTTTAGTAAGAAAGATACTAAAGGAAAAGAAATCTGGAAAAATAATTCGGGCTTATTTAGGTATTATTTAAGAATTATTATACCTAATAATCCTGCTTTATATTAAGAAGTTATAAAGCTTTATTATAATAACCTAATAGCCGGATACTATAAAATAGAGAAGACTTTTAAGCTCCTTAGAAGATCCTAGTATTAGGAGAATATAGAAGAAGATATTTATAATTATTATTAAGAATATAATATTTACTAGAGAGTTAAGGTAAAGAGGTATTTACTATATAGTCTACTTAGTAGTTTACTATAGCCTAAAAGACCCTGAAGTAAGATCTCTATAGATTTTATTATAAGTCTACTACTATATAAGAACCCAATAAAAGATCCCGATTTTAATATAATTCTTATAGTTATTAACTAGTACTCTAAAATAGTAAGGTATATTATATATTATAAGACTATTAACTTTCCGGAGCTTATTAAGATTATATAGAAATATGTTTTCTTAATCTTTAGCTCTTCTAATAGAATTATTTCTAATTAAGAAATAGTATTTACTAGCTAGTTCTAGTCTGCTTTCTGCTTCTATTTAATATATAAATAGTATTTGAGTATAGCTTATTATCTTTAGATAAATAATTAAATAGAAAAATAAAACCAGGCCCTAAAATATTACCTGAGATATTATTATAATATCTAAAAAAAATAACTAGTTTAAGAAGTTATTTTTTACGGAATTTATATATAATAACTTAAAATATTAGGTTTTATAGGATATATCTTTCTATATATATTATAAATACTACCCTTAATTTCTATAGAATCCTAAAGATAGGATTATAGAAAAGGTACTAGCTATATATAAGAGGCTAGAAATCCTTAAAATAAAATAAAGAAAGCTTAAGGATTTATAGTATTATATATAAAATAATCAGGAAACCTATTATAATAGATACCGGTTAGCTAAATACTATTCTAAAGAAATCTAGGTAATATTATTAATAAGAAATATTAAACTTAAAGTAAGAAAGCTTAAGCCAAAATTTATAGGTCTATTTAGGATCCTTAAATATATTAGTAATTTGGTATATAAATTAAAACTACTAAATATATATAATTATTTATATCTAACTTTCTATATTTCTTTTCTTAAAAAGTATATAGTAAAAAAGGGTTAGGAGCTATATCTATATTTCTCTAGAGAACTTCCGGAATTAGTAGATAATAATAAAGAATAAGAATAGGAAATAGAAGCTATTATTAATTACTAATAAGATAGTAGAAGCAAAAAGTAATAGTATTTAATTAAATAGAAAGCCTAGTCTAAAGATTATAATACCTAATTATTTACTTTCCCTAATCTTAAAAATTTTAAGAAACTTCTAAAATTATATAACTAAAACTATAGCTTAGAATCCGAAATTATTTTTTAATAATTTCTTAAAATTAAAAAGAATTCTAGACTACTAAGAAGAAGACTATTTAAAAGAAAGAAAGAACCTAAATAGCTAAGAAAAGATCCGGAATAATAATAGAAATACTTTTTTCCTGGGTTTTTTTACTTATAAAAGTTTTCTAGGGTTTTATTAAGGCTTATAAGAATTATATTTAAATTATTAGAAAAAAGATTTAGGATTAAGAAAGATTTATTATAGGTAAACTAGCTATAAGTATCTCAAATAAATAAATTCTAATTCCTATAAATTCCTAATTCCTAAAGCAAGAATACTAAATACCGGCTTTATTTAGGACTTAGTAAAAAATTAGCTAATACTTTCCAGAATCCGCTTATTTCTTAATAGGATATAGTTATACTATAATAATATTAGTATTAAGAATATTAAGAGAAGTAAATAAGGAACTTATAACTACTATATATACCTTATAGAAGGCCCGAACTTCTAAAATCAGGTCCCGAATAGCCATAAGTATTATATTATTAGTATTTAAAGTACTAGTAGTAAACTACTTAGTAATCTCGGTAGTAATTTTGGTAATAAGATTAATATCTTAAAGATAGACTTTATAGTATTTTTTTAAGGAATTAGTAAGTATCTAAATATATTAGAAAGAACTTATTTTTGGGATACTAATCCAAATAGTATTATTCTTTATCTTATTAAAATAGAAAGAAGAATTTCGAAGCTTATTAGTATTTTTCTAGTCTTTAAAAACCTAATTAATAGTATTATTTATATTAGTATAATACTATTTAGGATATTCTTTAAGAAATTTCTTAAAGGTTATAATAGTATCTTTCCAGAACTAGTAAGCCTCTAATAAATAGTAAGGAATCTAAAATTATATTAGCTTTAATAAATATTAAAGCTAAAGAACTTACTAATATATAAGACTTAGAACCCTTATTATAATAGTTATAATTCTTCTTACTAGGTACTATAATATATAAGGTAAAGGAATTAATAAGCAAATACTTAAAGCATTTCAAGTATCTACTAGTAATAGGAAAGAAGGCTATAAAGTTACCTTTATACTTGTAATTATATTAGCGGATAATAAAGCCAGAAGAAGATATTATAGAATTAATTAAAAATAATTAAAGAAAACTTAGAGAAGAATAAAAAAAGAAGCTAGAAGGTAATAATAGAAGAAGTTATTATATATATAGTTATTAGAAAGAAAGAGAATATATAATAATATAAAAAGGTTCTTTTATAGAGGTAAAGAGCTACCTGGATTAATTACTAGTTTTTATACTAGTCCTAATTAGAATTTAGTATAACTAATTAATATATGTTTCTAAAAGCCTATAAATAATTTCCAGGACCTTAGAAATATTTATATGGATTTCTTATACGAATATTTATTAAATTCTTTCTATATAGCTATTTAGATTATTCTAATACGAGATCTAATAGGTAGTATTAATTTCGTAGAGTAGTGCCTTAGTATTTTGGATCGAGCTAATTAGAATACTCAGATCCCAAATGAAATTATAATTACTAGCTAGCCCCTATATCTGGGATATAATTACTCTTTCTTCTTACTTACTTAGCCCTAATCTAATTAGACGATTTTTATGTCTATTATCTAGATTATATTAGTAAAACTACCTTTCAAGATACTAGAAGTTTATATTAATTAAATAAATAATTAATTAAATATTTACTAGGATTAATGGATTTTAGGAATAAGATCCTAGGAAGGGGATATAGTTATAATATATATAGGGTCGCACGTGACTTAAGGGTATATAATAAACCTCGGATATTACAGGTATTAATTAGGGAGATTAGCGGCTCTTTAATATCCTAACTAACTACTATTTATATTATATATATTAGGCTTATAAATTACTAATTATATATATACTATTAGGGCCTCCTATTTAGAAGAGGCTTCCCTAGACCTTATAAGAGAGACAGAGATTAGTTCTATACTGAATTTAATACTATAGTTTTATAATATACTAATTTATTCTATTGTCTTATTACCTACTAATAAATACCTTATAAAATATCTTAAATAAATAAATTCTAATTCTTATAAATTCCTAATTCCTAAAATAAAAATACTAAATACTAGCTCTATTTAGAACTTAGTAAAGAATTAGCTAATATTTTCCGGAATTCACTTATTTCTTAATAAAATATAATTATATTATAATAATATTAGTATTAAGAATATTAAAAGAAATAAGTAAGGAATTTATAATAGCTATATATATCTTATAAAAGACCCGAATTTCTAAAATCAGGTTTCGAATAATTATAAATATTATATTATTAGTACTTAAAGTACTAGTAATAAATTACTTAGTAATCTTAGTAATAAGCTTAATAATAAGATTAATACCTTAAAAATAAATATTATAATATTTCTTTAAGAAATTAGTAAATACCTAAATATATTAAAAAAAAACGTATTTTTAGAATACTAATCTAAGTAATATTATTATTTATCTTATTAAGATAAGAAAAAGAATTCCGAAGCTTATTAGTATTCTTCTAGTCTTTAAAAACCTAATTAATAATATTATTCTTATTAATAGCCGGTTCTTCTCTTACTATACTTTACTTATAGTCGGAATAAGTAAGTATCTCGTTTAAGCAAGTATTCTAGCGAGATTTTAATAGGGAAAACCACAGATTTTCGACTTAAAAAATTATTTTAAAATAAGAATAACTCAGCCCCCTCCTTAATACCCGGTCTAATAATTTTTAAAATATATTTATATATATAAAGAAGTAATTCTAGAAAGTTAAAATAAAAAATTTAAGTTCTTATATAGGTTTATTCATTAATTTATAACTAAATTACAATGGTTTTACGGGGTTTTTAAATATAAAAGTATAGGCAAAAACACCCAAATTCATAAATAAATTATTTAATAGGGTTTTTATATATAAAATCTCGCTGGGATACTTACTTAAATGAGATACTTACTTATCCCGATTATAAGCAAAGTATAGTAAAAGGAAAACCGGCTATTAGTATAATATTATTTAGGATATATTTTAAGAAATTTCTTAAAAGTTATAATAATATCTTCCCAGAACTAGTAAGCCTCTAATAAGTAATAAGAAATCTAAAATCGCATTAGCTTTAATAAATATTAAAGCTAAAGAACTTACTAATATATAAGACTTAGAATTTTTATTATAATAGTTATAATTCTTCTTACTAGGTATTATAATATATAAGATAAAGGAATTAATAAGTAAATACTTAAAATATTTCAAGTATTTACTAGTAATAGAAAAGAAGGCTATAAGATTATTTTTATACTTATTATTATATAAATAAATAATAAAGCTAGAAGAAAACGTTATAAAATTAATTAAAAATAATTAAAGAAAACCTAAAAAAAAAAACAAAAAAAAAGGCTAGAAAGTAATAATAGAAAAAGTTATTATATATATAGTTATTAGAAAGAAAGAAAGCATATAGTAATATAAAAAGGTTTTTTTTATAAAAATAAAGAATTACCTGAATTAATTACTAGTTTTTATACTAGTTCTAATTAGAAATTAATATAACTAATTAATATATATTTTTAGAAGCCTATAAATAATCTTTAGGACCTCAGAAATATTTATATGAGTTTCTTATATAAATATTTATTAAATTCTTTTTATATAGCTATTTAGATTATTTTAATACAAGATCTAATAAGTAATATTAATTTCGTAAAATAGTACCTTAGTATTTTAGATTAAGCTAATTAGAATACTCAGATCCCAAATAAAATCATAATTACTAGCTAGCCTCTATATCTGAGATATAATTATTCTTTCTTCTTACTTACTTAGTTCTAATCTAATTAGATAATTTTTATATTTATTATCTAGATTATATTAGTAAAACTACTTCCTAAGATACTAGAAGTTTACTTTAATTAAATAATTAATTAATTAAATATTTACTAGAATAAATTAATAAATCTTGGGAATAAGATCCTAGAAAAGAAGTATAGTATAATATATATAGGGTCGCATGTAACTTAAGGGCATATAATAAACCTCGGATATTACGGGTATTAATTAGGGAAATTAGTAATTCTTTAACTTTATAACTAATTACTATTTATATTATAAGTATTAGGCTTATAAATTATTAATTATATATATATTATTAGGGCTTTTTATTTAGAGGAGGCTTTCCTGAACCTTATAAGAGGAATAGAGATTAGTTCTATACTAAATTTAATACTATGGTTTTATAACTTACTAATTTATTTTATTATCTTATTACCTACTAATAAATATTTTATAAATAACTAGTAAATATTAATTATATCTAGAATTATATATTAGAAATAATAGTTAAGTTTTAAGAAAATATAAAATTAATATCCAAAAATTAATTAATAGTTTACTAAATATATATATATAATAAAATCGAATATATTAGAAAAAAAAATACTTTTTATTTAGTAGCTAATTACTATTATTAGAAAGATTACTATAACTATATATAAAAGTATATTAATACTTATAAAGTCTATTAGTATAAGAATAAAAGAAAATAAGAAAAAGTTCTATATTTAATAAAAGCTATATTTCTTTTTTATTACTTTAGAATTAATATAATTAAATTACTAGATTATAAGAAATATAACTCGTTAGTTATTACTAGAGATAATTTCTTAGAATAAATTAAAGCTAGATCTTTAAAGAACTTAACTAGTAAAAAGATTACTAAATTTATTTAAATAGCTTAAAATAAATAATAAATCGGAATTCAAAAAAGTAATAATTTAGGAACTTAATAAGCTAGAAATTAATAGAATTATTATTTTGGCCTATAATTCTAAAGGAAATAGTATAATTAAAAGAAAATATTAACTAACTATTTAAGTATTTATTATTTCTATAATAAGTAAAAAGAAGCTCTAAATAAATTTACTATTATATATCTTATTTACTAATTAAATTACTATATATAAACTAACTAGATTTATTTTCTTTTATATAATTTATAATAAAAAAGCTATATTACTTATAAAAATATACTTTTTAACTTAGAAAATACTTAAATAAAATAAATCTATAATAAAGAAATATTTCTAGAAATATATATAAAATAAATATAAATAAGAAATAAAAATATTAAAGAAACTAGAATAAAAAAGAATTAAAAATACTAAAAAAAAAGTAATTTAATACTATTTACTAGATTTATTTAAAACTTATTTCCGAAAAAAATCTAGTTCTTATATATAATATTAAATTAATAAATTAAAATAAATTAAGAAATATAAAGCTATTAATATTATTATATATATTCTAGAATTACTAGAATTAGAAAAAGTAAAGTATATTTCTTTTATATAAAACTAAAAGGAAGTATTTAATAATAGGAACTTTTTTTAATCTAGAAAAAAAGCTTATTACTTTTAATTCTTTATATATATATTTAAATTATTATTTATAGCTTTTAGAAAATATTATTATTAGATTATTTATTCTAGAAATTAAATAAGTTTTACTATTTTATATTTTTTATTATTATCTAGTTATTACTATTACTATATAGTTTATGAAATAATATTCTTAATAAAAGATTTTATTACTAGAGCCTTAGTAATCGAAAATAAAGCTTTTATTTTAATATAAAATAAATAGAGAATTAAGAGATTACTTTATAAATTCCTAATTCTGAAATATATATTTTTTAGTATATTTTAGTAATATAAATAATTAGAATATATATATATATATATAAAAAGAAAGTCTTTTATATATTTTTAGAAAAGAAAAAAATATTAAACTAAAAGCCTTTTAGGAACTTTATTTGCCTTTTCTACTAGTTATTCTTGCGGCTTATACTAGTTTAAAGCTTAATTATAATAATTATAAATCTTAATTTTAATTTAAACTATTATTATAAGTTTATTTATAATATTTAAATAAATTTCCTAATTAGAAATTATATATAAATAAAATAACTAACTAGAAGCCTTATAAGAAAAAGAGGAAACTTTATTAAATCTAATAGTTATTTTAAAAAGTATTTAATAATATATAATTCTAAAAATCTCTTAAATATTAGATAAATTAAATCTATTTCCTTTTCTATATAATTATAGCTATATTTAAAACTTATACTAAGAATTAATTAGTATATTATATATTTTTATTTTTATATAAAACCTATTCTCTAATTATAATATTATTTCCTTATTAGAAATCTATTATTTCTTTAAAAAACTAGTATAATTTATTAATTCTTGCTATTAATCTATTTCTTATTATTAAATATTATCTAAATAATTAAAAAAATACTTTTAATTCCTATATTCTTAATATTAATTTAAAATATTTAATTTTTCTATATACTATATTAATTTTTATATTAATTATTTCAAATTTAATAATAATATTATAAATCTTATTTATATTATTTTATAGTTTTTCTTTTTATAGCCTTAGAATTTTTTCAATATTACTTTTTTTAATATAAATATTATTTTAAAATCCTAATTAATTAAATAGTTTTCTATTATATAAAATTAATTTTAATAAATATTAAATAATTATAATTAGTTTTTAGAAAAGATATAAATTAGTTTTAAAAGAAATAATACTTTATTTTAAATTATTCTAGGGTTTTTTTTATTAATATTTGCTTTATATTTTTCTAATATTTTTAATATATTTATATATTTTATTTTTTATATATTTCCTATATTTTTTTCTTTTTTTATATATATTTTTTAAATTAATAGAAATGTCTTTAAATAAATAAGAGATTGGAATATACCTATATTATAAAACCTTTATTATTTTTTTTATATTCTAATATTTTAAATATTAGTATTATTATATTTATATTTCTATTATATTATTTTCTTGTTTTTCTATTATTATTATTTAGTTTAATTTACCTTAATTATTTTTTAGATTATATTTCCTTAAATATATATATTAGTATTTTTTTCTATAATAGAAGCTTAATTTTATTTTTTATTTTTTATAATTATATTATTTTAAATATATTTAATTATTATATTTATTTTCTCTATTATATATATTATTATTTCAGTTTTATTTCTTTACTAAATAGAAAAAAAACTCTAATATATATAATATTATTAGTTTACTAGTAATATATAATACTATTATATAAGTTATAAAATACTATTTATATATAATTAATAAAGTTATTCTTTAAAAGTAAGAATTATAGTATTATAGTATTAATATATAATTCCTAAATCTGCTAAGCCTAAAAGGGTCTAGTTTACTAGTTAAGTTACTAATAAGATATAAGGTTATATAATTATATCCCGTATTTCATATCCTATATCTCATATCTTATTACTTATATTCTATTACCTATATCCCGTATCTCGTATTCCGTAACTATATATATAATTCCTAAAGAAATAGCTATACTAATACTAGAAACTTTCTAAAAAACGCAAAAAATAGTATCTTTTTCTAATTATATATAAATTCCCTAATCCGGCCTAGTACCAAATTCCCAAATATTCTATATATCTATATTACTTCTAAGGGTTTTAGTTATATACTAAAGGCTATAGCCTTTTATATATAACTTCTATTTCTATAATATTCTCTTATTTTATATATTTATTTTCTGCCCTATCTATACTCGACCCATTCCTCTATATCTAATTATATAGTATTCGTATTAATTAGGTACTTAAAAACGTTTATTAGCTTTAATTTTATTATAGAATTAGCAGAATTCAATTCTCCCTTAATCTATTTAACTTCTATAATCTCTTATTATTTATATATCTAGTAGAGATATATTATATTAATTATTAGATACTTTTTATAAGTAGTTCCTAATTTAATAAAGTATTTATATAATAATTTCAAATCCGTATAAACTACTAGTAGTAGTTCTATTTCTAGTATTTTATTAATTATAGATTTAACTAAAATGCCTATATTAAAACCATAAGCCATATTATAAAGTTCCGAAACTAGAATACTTCTAGTAACTCTCTTATATTTAGTAGAGAACTAGTAAATAATATTAGTATATCTAGTTCCGTTTACTAGAACTAGAATATATCTAATTTGAGAAAAGAGATCTCTATTATTTATAAATAAAGTATCTATAAAAATAATTAAATATAAGAATTTCTTTACTAGCTTTATAAATCTTAGTTCTCTAGTAATATTCTCAATTTACTATTAAATATACTTATTAAGTACCTTTATATTAGTTTCCGAGGATTTAATAGCTTAAGTAGTAATTAATAAGTTATATAAAGCTTCTGGTTAATAGACTAATATAATATATACTTCTCTAGTATATTAAGTAATATATTAGTTCTTAATAGAAAGATCTTAGTAAATAGTGCCTTTACTACTTATAGTAGTAGTATTCTTTATAGAAATAGTTCGGAAGTTTTTATATTAGTATTCTTATATAAGAATAATTCTAGTAGTATTCATATAGATAATACCTCTATTAAACTTGAGATTATAGTTAGAAGTAAGGCATTTATATTTCTTAGCTAAGAACTTAGCCTTATAAAGCTTTAGTTATTCTGTCTTTATAAAATTATTAGTTCTAATAAACGGGGTATTATTAGTTTAAAAGCCGATAATTCCGAAAGATTACTTATTATAGAGAAAGTAAGAGTTATAAATTAACTGTTTTATAGAAAGCTTATTAATATAATAGGAATAGTAAGTTTTAAATTAGTAATTCCCGGCTTCTAGTATACTATATAATAGTTTTATAACTTTTAGAACCGAATTATTATTTAGATTTAGCTCTCTAATAAGTTCTCGAAATAGGTTAATATAAAAATTATAATTAAATAAGGTTATTAATTAGATATAAGCTTACGAAATATTATATAAATATAGTTCTATAGTATCTATTATTATAGTAATAATACTAAGGATAATTCTCTAGCTAATATATTAAATAGTAAATAATTATATTAATACTATATATTTCTTATTATTATTATAAGCTTAGATAACTAGTTTTGACTTCTTAAACTCTCTCTTTATATTCTTATTTTTAATCTTATTAATAAACCGGGAATTAAAGATATATATCTCTTTTAGTATCTAAGATCTGGAAATAACCTTAAATATATCCTTTTCTAGAAAGCTAGTAACTTTAACTTAACGGGAGTTCTTATATAAATTATTATCCTATAGAAATATTATAATATCCGGGTTTTTATAAGGGTATTCTCTATTATACTTTAGTAAAATAGCAGGAATAGTAAAAGAAATTATACCTGTATTATCTTTAGTATTATTATAGAGTTTAGAAACAGATTCAAGTTCGGGGCTATTAGTAATAACCTTAATATCTCTTATATAAAAGGGCTTTATAAAAGTTAAATAGAAGATAATATTACTATATAGTAAAGCTAGTATATAGTTCTTTTTATTAACGGCTACTAGCTTATATAGTTTATTCTAACTACTAGGTTAACTAGTATTTCCTTTATATTATATAAGAATATCCGAATTTAAGAGAAGTTTATAAATATTAATAGTACTAGAACTATTTCGGGTATTTAGGGTATTTGCAATCTAGTATCTAGTTTAAAGCTTCTGAATTTCTATTATTACCTTTTTAAATACTACTAATTACTATAATATAATTAGTAATAGGGTATTATATTTAGTTATTTGAGATAAAGTACTATAAATCAAGAAAATTAGAATAATACTATTAGGTCTAATAAAATTATTAATAGCCTTAAAAGCCATTTAAAATATAGTATTCTTATTAATTTTATTAATTTCGGCTATAATAATAAGGTAAATATATTAAATCGGGCTATAGTAGTATTCTATAATTCCGACGGAATTATAAGCTTTTATAGGAACGATTTTGACCTTGGTTCCTATAGTATTTATAAGCTAAATAAACTCCTTATTAGTAAACTACTTTCTGGTATCTACTATAATCTAATCGGGAAAGCCTAAATAGATATTAATCTAATACTATTTTAGGGCATCCCAAATATATAATATACTAATATTTTAAAGCTATTAGCCGGCTTAATATCGAGTACCTTTATTAATAATATAAAATATAGGCTTACTAGAAATATAGAAAATATTAATAATAATAGAATAGTTAAAGCTAATATTATTTCTTAGGTTAAACTTAAATCATTCCGGTAATTATCTAAATTTCTAGTATTACTTATAGTACTTTATAAAGTACTTAAGGGCTTCTATATTAATATTATAGCCTGCTTATTCTAGTATATTTCGGAGCTTACTAATAAATAAATAACTAAAATAGTAATATAAATATTATAATTCGACTTCTATAAGAAAGCAGGAGTTATAAATAAAGAATTCGGAAATAAAGCTTTATAGAATAGTATTCCAAAACAGGAAAGAGTATCTAAAATATTATACTATAGATATAAAGCATTTATTAGAAGTAATAAGATAATTAGTAAGATTATTAAAATAGACCTCTAGCTTATTTATATTAGCTAAGCTAAATAGGAATAGAATCTTTATAAATATAATATAGAATTATACTTGCCTAATTAGTATTTTTACTATTATAGATCTAATAGAGAATATAGATCTAATACTAAACTAGATATTAATTTAATCTTTAGTGGTTTTATTAAGTTTAATACTATTATTAGTTTATTATAAAGCTTGGAATTAGTTAGAACTAGTAGTTAAGAATCTAGAGGCTCTAGTATTAATTATAATTTCATAAAAGTAGTAAGTATTATATCTTAATATATTATTAATTATAAATATCTAGGTATTCTCTATTTATTTAATAGGCTTTAAGATATAGTTTTCGCCTATTATCTAATATATAAGAGAAAGAGAAATAAGGTTATTTATAAAGGTATTAGTTATAGAAATAATAGAAATAGGGGCTATAGAAGCAGCTAGAAAGCTCTTAATAAAAGTAAAATAGGAATTAGAGTAATATTTCTTTCCTTTATCTATTTCTGCTAGTAAGGCTTTAAAAGTATTACTTACTAGTTTATCCTTACTATTCTTATTATTCTTTTCTCCTTTAAATTCAGTAATATATTATATATAAGTATTACTAAAGCATTTATTAAAGTTACGGGTATTTTGGAATCTAAATTAGTAAATATTTCTATTCTTGAATTAAGCCTTCTTGGCCTTTTATTCTTCTGGTATATACTTTTATAAATAGTATTTAGGTCTCTTATATATAAAATATGACTTCGGAATATAATTATTATAATTATAGGACTTGAAGTAGTTATTATAGGTTCCGAAGTTATAGTTAGATCTATATTAATAATTTCCGAATAGATAGTAATTTAAAGGATTTTGAGAATAGTATTTTTAATTAGTAAAGAGAATCTAAATATTAATCTATTATTTCTTTTTATAAGTAATAATAGATAATTAAAGCTTATTAATAAGCTAGCCGAGATTATTAGAAGAATTCGAGACTATATATTAGTATACTAGTAAGCCTTAATAAAAGGTAATAATCTTATTATATAGGAATTTAGTAGTTTATAAGGCAAAAGTAAGGCTATATTATAATTTATATAGGTTATTAATTAGTATTTAGATAAGTTCGAATATTATCTTTTTAGGATCTTTTACTATTATAGTTACTAAGGTAATAGTATTTCATTTATCTAAATTTCGATAATAGTAACCGGGATCTTTAAAGAAACTATAAATATTTATATAGGCTTTTTTATATATATATTAAGAGAGCTAATTATTATAAAAGTAGTCTTATACTAGTTCCTTTAATATAATAGGAAAAGCTCTTACTAATACCTCTTCTGGAAGCTTTATATATTAGTAAATATTAAGAAAAATAGCGAGTTTTTAGTTAAAACTATTATTAGTTTTATTATATTTTTATATCTCGGTATATATTTTTACTACTTCTTTAATTAGCTTTATAATAAGAGGGCTAGCTAAAGGGCTATTTAGAAGTAGTAAAGGTAATAGAAGTAGTAGAAATCCGTTATTACTAGCTTTTTATAGTCCGGTACTAGTAAAAGTAATTATAGGTAGTAAAGGAATATAAGTAATAATTAGTTTAGTTTATTAATTTCTTATAATATTATTATTAAGAGATATATATAATAAGGTAATAGGGCCCGTATTAAGGTCTAATCTAATAGTAATAATATTAGTTATAGTTCAGGTATATTACTTTTCTTTTTAAATAATATTAACTAAGAATTATATAATAGTAAATCCCTTATTATTTTATTTAATATAAATACTACTATATTATAAAATAGCTTATAATTTATATAGTATATATTAATTTAGATAATTAAATACTTCGAGGTCAAAATTATTAAAATTCTTTTTAAATAATTCCTAGAAATAGTTATTAGTTAATTTCTCTATTTTATACTAGAATAGTCTAGTATTAAGATAGTCTAGGACTTCCTTATTACTATAAATAATTAGATTAATATCGTTTTTCTATTTCTTTATTTATATATATCTATCTTATAATTCTGCTATATTAAACTCCTAGGGTTAAGCCCTTCTTAATATATATATGATTTATAGTAAGAGAGGTTTAAAGATAAGGTAGTTTATAATAAGTTTATAGAAAGGATTCGGTAATAAAGGTATCTAGATATCTGGTTTAGATATTAGATATCTAGTTCAGATACCAGATATCTAGTTTAGATATTAGATATCTAGTTTAGATACCAGATATCTAGTTAAGATACCAGATATTCCAGATATCTAGAAATATTAAGGGTATTAAGAATATTAAAATAAATATTTTGCCCTTAAATATTTTATTTATAATAAGAAATTTAGGAAGTGAAATATTACGATTTCAGGAAGGTCTAAAGCTTAAAGAACTTAATTTAATAGTAAAATCGAAGTAGTAATTAAAGAGCTTTAAGGGTATATATAGGATATATATTTTAGAGAAAGTATTCTATAGATACGAGTATTATATAAGTGGAAAAGATAGTTTCTAAGAAGATAGTCTTGGAACTAAAAGGAATTAGTTTTAAAGAATAGTAGAAGTTAAATAGATAGATAGTTAAATAGTATAAGAGGGAAACTATAATAAGACAAAAACCTATATAAAGTATATTAGAGTACAAAACGTGACTTAATAATAAAATAATAAATCAAAAGTATAAATAGTAAAGTATAAATAGTATATAGTATATAAAAGCTCAAATTAATTAAATACTTATAAAGAATTATTCTCTAAGTCTATAGAAAAACCAGCTTTCTTATGTGATTTCTATAAGTTATATATAAAAGGCTGTGGCCTTTACTATATAATCTAAACCTCAAAACCGCCAAAACAATGCGATTTTCGATGAGTATAGCCTGCCGTACTATAATAGCTAACCGCTTATTAATTAGTAAGAACTAGAGTCTTCTTCCTTAGGCTACCGGATACTTTATAGAATTAATAAGTAATTCCCTTCTTTAATAGAGTAGTTATTAGTTCTTAGTAAAAGCTAGCTATTTTCTCTTTTAGGTTACCGGATACTTTATAGAGTTAATAGGTAATTCCCTTTTTTAATATAGACTAGTTTAATTTTTATTTAGATTACTAGATACTTTAGCTTAACTATTCTATCTCTAATCTATAAGTACTAACTAATTAGTATTAGTTTACTAGTAATATATAATACTATTATATAAGTTATAAAATACTATTTATATATAGTTAGTAAAGTTATTCTTTAGAAATAAGGATTATAATATTATAGTATTAATATATAATTCCTAAATCTGCTAAGCCTAAAGGGGTCTAGTCTACTAGTCGAGTTTCTAATAGAATATAAGGTTATATAACTATATCTTATATCCTATATCTCATTACCTATATCCCGTTACCTATATCCTATTATCTATATTTTATATCCCGTATCCCGTAACTATATATATGACTTCTAAAGAAATAGCTATACTAATAAATATCTTTATATAATTCAAGTTTATTCTAATTTATATTTTATTTTAGGAAGTATTTAAAAGAATTTTTAATTCTATAATCTATAATTATTATATTAATAATACTTATATAATTTCTTTAAAAATAATAAAATAGTTAAAGAATAGATTCTTTAATTTAGTAAAGTATAATAGCTAGTTCTTATAAGCTATAGTATTACTAAAAGCTTATAAATTAATAATATTAAAGTTTAAAATATTAAAAAAGCTTAGGTAATTATAAAAGATTTACTAATACTAGAAAAAATAGTTATAATTATGGAATTTAATACTAATATTCTTAATAAGCTAAGTAATATATATAATAAGCTTTTAAAATAGAATATTTTTATTAGAAATAAAACTAGACTAGAATTAATTAAGAAAAAGCTAAAGAACTATTAAGCTAATAATAGAAAATTCGAGAATATTATTAAAGATATTATTAAAAGCAGATAAGAGAAGCTTAATAAGATTAAAACTATAATAAATAATTTAAAAACTAAGAATTAGAATAGAATTATATTATATAATAAAGCTTTTAGCAAATATATTAATAATAATTATAATAACCTTAGTAAAAATACTTATAAGAAATTATATTTCCTTTTTAAAATAAAAGCTTTAGTATATAAAACTATTTAGTTAATTAATAAAACTATTTTAAAATATATTAAGAATAAGAAATATTAGAATACTAGTATATTTACTAAATTAGATATTATTAAAGTATTTAAATATACTAAAGCTATTTTAGAACCTGGAAAGTTAATTTTTAAGCTATTATTAGTTAATAATCTTAAAGCTAAATAATATACTTTTAATATTTCTTGAATTCTTATTAAAGAATATTATAATAATAAATCTTTTTCTGGCTTTTATAATAAGCTTAGAGAATAGGCTCCTATTATAATCTTAATAGTAACTTAATTAGATTTAGCTAATAAGACTAAAACTAATCTAATAAAACCTATTATTAATATTATTAGTAAAACTAGTAAAGCTAATATAATTAATTAAAATTTAATAAAAAAAAAAGTAAATTAAGCCTAAAACTTCTAATAAATAATATAGATCTAGATACTAGTCTAAATATAAAATTAATAATATATTAGAAAATAAAATAGAAAAAAGTAAAAAAAAGATATTATTTAGAAAGATTTCGAGAAATATATTTAGAACTAGAAAAAAGAAAACTAATAATATTAATAATATATTTAAATATTATACTTATAAGATATTAGCTAAATAGAAGCTAATATTTAGTTATTAGAATAACTATATTTTTAAAAAGTCATATAATAGTATTCTAAAACTTATTTATAAATAAGAATATTATAGAATTATTAATAAATTCTTAAAGCTTTTTATAATATACATTTTTAGTAATTTACTAATACTTTTTTTAATTTATATAATTAATATTAAGCTTATAAAAGTCTTAATAATTACTAAGATTTATAAAATTACTAAAAATAAGAAATATATTTCTATTATTTAAATAAATAAGGAAATATAAGATTTATTTTTAGAAAATAAAGAGAATATAAATTATAGATATAAGTATTAGGTTTTTAATTAATTTTGCCTAAATTATAAGGTATTTATTAATAGGTAATAAGATAATAAAATGAATTAGTATATTATAAAACTATAATATTAAATTTAGTATAAAACTAATTTCTATCTCTCCTATAAAGTTCAGGAAAGCCTCTTCTAAATAGAAGGCCCTAATAATATATATATAATTAGTAATTTATAAGCCTAATATATATAATATAAATAGTAATTAGTTGGGATATTAAAGGGCTATTAATTTCCCTAATTAATACTTGTAATATCCGAGATTTATTATATATTTTTAAGTTATATATAATCTTATATATATTATAACTATATCTCTTTCCTAGGATCTTATTCCTAAGATCTATTAATCTATCCTAGTAAATATTTAATTAATTAATTATTTAATTAATATAAACTTCTAATATCTTGGGAGATAGTTTTACTAATATAATCTAGATAATAAATATAAAAATCGTCCAATTAGATCGGGGCTAAGTAAATAAGAAGAAAGAGTAATTATACCTTAGGTATAGAGGCTAGCCGGTAATTATAATTTTATTTAAGATCTAAATATTCTAATTAGCTTAATTTAAAGTACTAAGATATTATTCTATAAAATTAATATTACCTATTAGATCTTATATTAGAATAATCTAAATAGCTATATAGAAAGAATTTAATAAATATTTATATAAGAAACCTATATAAATATTTCTAAAGTCCTAAAGATTATTTATAGGCTTCTAAAAATATATATTAATTAGTTATACTAATTTCTGATTAGGACTAGTATAAAAACTAGTAATTAATCTAGGTAATTCTCTATTTCTATAAAAGGATCTCTTTATATTATTATATATTCTCTTCTTTTCTAATAATTATATATATAATAACTTTTTCTATTATTATTTTTTAGCCTCTTCTTTTATTTTTTTCTAAGTCTTCTTTAATTATTTTTAATTAATTCTATAATATCTTCTTCTGGCTTTATTATTTGTTCCTATAATAATAAGTATAAAAATAACCTTATAGTCTCTTTTCCTATTACTAGTAAATACTTGAAATATTTTAAATATTTACTTATTAATTCCTTTACCTTATATACTATAGTATCTAGTAAAAAGAATTATAACTATTATAATAAAGGTTCTAAGTCTTATATATTAATAAGTTTTTTAGTTTTAATATCTATTAAAGCTAATATAATTTCAGATTTCTTATTATTTATTAGAAGCTTATTAGTCCTGAGAAGATATTATTATAATTTTTAAGAAATTTCTTAAAATATATCCTAAATAATATTATATTAATAAAGATAATATTATTAATTAGGTTTTTAAAGACTAGAAGAATATTAATAAGCTTTGGAATTCTTCTTTTTATCTTAATAAGGTAAATAATAATACTATTTGGGTTAGTATTTCAAAAATAAGTTTTTTCTAATATATTTAGATATTTACTAATTTTTTAAAAAAATACTATAATATTTATCTTTAAGATATTAATCTTATTACCGAGCTTATTACCGAGATTACTAAGTAGTTTATTACTAGTATTTTAAATACTAATAATATAATATTTATAATTATTCGAGATCTAATTTCAAAAATTCGGGCCTTTTATAAAATATATATAGCTATTATAAGTTCCTTATTTACTTCTCTTAATATTCTTAATACTAATATTATTATAATATAACTATATTCTATTAAGAAATAAGCGGATTCCGGAAAATATTAGCTAATTCTTTACTAAGTTCTAAATAGGGCCGGTATTTAATATTTTTATTTTAGGAATTAGAAATTTATAAGACTTAGAGTTTATTTATTTAAGATATTTATAGTTAATCTATTTATAATAAATCTTTCTTAATTCTAAATCTTTTTCTAATAATTTAAATATAATTCTTATAAGCCTTAATAAAACCCTAGAAAACTTTTATAAATAAAAAAACCTAGAGAAAGAATATTTTTATTATTATTCCAGGCCTTTTTTTTTTAGCTATCTAGATTCTTTTTTTCTTTTAAATAGTCTTTTTCTTAATAATCCAGAATTCTTTTTAATTTTAAAAGATTATTAGAAAATAGTTTTAAATTTTAAGCTATAGTTTTAGTTATATAATTTTAGAAGTTTCTTAAAATTTTTAAAATTAGGGAAAGTAAATAACTAGATATTATAATCTTTAGGCTAGGCTTTTTATTTAATTAAATACTATTACTTTTTATTTCTACTATCTTATTAATAATTAATAATAATTTTTATTTTCTATTTTTATTTTTTATTATTATTTACTAATTCTGGAAATTCTTTAGAAAAATATAAATATAGCTTTTAATTCTTTTTTATTATATATTCTTTAAAAAGAGAAATATAAAAAGTTAGATATAAATAATTATATATACTTAATAGTTCTAATTTATATATTAAATTACTAATATATTTAAGGATCCTAAATAAACCTATAAATTTTAGTTTAAGCTTCTTTGCCTTAAGTTTAATATTTCTTATTAATAATATTATTTAGGCTTTTTTAGAATAGTATTTAGCTAACTAGTACTTATTATAATAAGTTTCCTAATTATTTTATATATAATACTATAAATTCTCGAGTTTTTTTTATTCTATTTTAAGAATTTCTAGCCTTTTATATATAGCTAATACTTCTTTTATAATCCTGTTTTTAGGATTTTATAAAAATTAAAAATAGTATCTATAATATATATAAAAAGATATATCCTATAAAACTTAATATTTTAAGTTATTATATATAAATTCTATAAAAAATAATTTCTTAAACTAGTTATTTTTTTAAGTATTATAATAATATCTTAGATAATATTTTAGGGCCTAGTTTTATCTTTCTATCTAATTATCTATTTAAAGATAATAAACTATATTTAAATACTATTTATATATTAAATAAAAGTAGAAAGTAGACTAGAACTAGCTAGTAAATACTATTTCTTAATTAGAAATAATTCTATTAGGGAAGCCAAAAATCAAGAAAACATATTCCTATATAATCTTAATAAGCTCTAGAGAATTAATAGTTTTATAATATATAATATATTTTACTATTTTAGAATACTGATTAATAATTATAAGAATTATATTAAAATCCGGACCTCTTACTAGGTTCTTATATAATAATAGACCTATAATAAAATCTATAAAGATCTTATTCTAAAATCTCTTAGACTATAATAAACTACTAAGTAGACTATATAGTAAATGCCTTTTTATCTTAATTCTCTAATAGATATTATATTTTTAATAATAATTATAAATATTTCCTTTTATATTTTCCTAATACTAAAATCTTCTAAAAAGCTTAAGAGTTTTTTCTATTCTATAATATCCTACTATTAGGTTATTATAATAAAGCTTTATAACTTCTTAATATAAAGCGGGATTATTAGATATAATAATTCTAGAATAGTACCTAAATAAGCCTAAATTATTTTTCTAGATTTCTTTTCTCTTAGTATCTTTCTTACTAAGCCTTTATTTTATAATATTCTAATATTAAGAATTATTTCTCTAAGCTATCTAGATAATATCCAGAAGGAATTTAGATAGAGGAGCTAGTACTATAATTCTTTTAGTAGCTATATATATCTATATATAAGGAATTAGATATTTATAACTATCTAATTCAAAAACTCGAGAGACTAAAAAGTCTTTAGTTCTATTAAATAATATAGTTATAGATACTCCTATTACTTTAGCTATAATAATAGAGCCTTTAAGATATCTTCTTATATTTTACTTTTTAACTAATTTTATAGTTAAGAGATCTATAAGATAATCTATTTACTTATCTTATAATAAATATTTCTTTTTAGTTATTAGAAATATAGTAAGTATTAAATAATACTTATTTCAAAAAGAGAACTCTTTAGATATTTATAAGAATCTCTAAATTATAACTATAAAAGCTTTCTTTAACTTATTCTAAAAGATTAGAAGCTAAGTTATATTAATAGAACCTTCTTTATAATTAGATCTTTTACTAGGTCTATTTACTGAGTTTAAGGCGCCTCTATAATAAATAATATTAAAATTATATATTATAAGATATATTACCTAATATACTTAATAGCTTTCTAGATACTTTATTTCTATAAAGTATTAGAGGTTATTATAGTCTATAATAACCTCAATTATAAACCTGGACCTTTTAAGGTAATAGTACTAATACTTAAAGGCTTTAATAATTATAAATAGCTCTCTATTATAAGTATTATAGTTATATTTAGCTCCGGAAAGTTTCCGGAACCAGAATATTACTAGATACTAGTATTTTTTCAGGCTATTACTAGAATTAACTTATTATAAAATAGTACTAGTAATTACGAATTTTGATATATTAGTTTTAATATAAATTTTCTTAGAAGAATTAAAATAGACTAGGACAAATATTATAATAAAAGCTTTTTTTAAAATCTTAAAGCTTTTAGCTACTTTATTTATTTATATAAAGGAACCGGATTTCCGGCCTTTTTCTATTTCTTTTAAGAGATCTATTAAATCTATAATTATCTAAAAGTAATAGTAAATAAACCTATAATAGAAATTAGTAAATCTAAAGAATACTTGAATATTATAGAATAATTCTGGTTCTGGCTATTTAATAATACTATAAACTCGTTTAGGATTCGTATAAATACTTTCTATTCTAATAAGGAAGCCCAAAAATTCGATTTCCTTAATATTAAACTCGTATTTACTAAATTTATAAAACAGGTTATTTTTATATAGTCTAGTAAATACCTGGCAAATATAATTATAGTATTTGCCTTTATTTTAGAAATAAATAAGAATATTATCCAAATAAATAACTATAAAATAATTCAGGAGCCTTATAAGTATAATATTAATATATATTTAAAATATGGCTAGTATATTAGCTAGTCTAAAAAGTATTATAAAATATTTAAAATAGCTATAATAGATTCTAAAAGCCGTTTTCTATTTATATTCTTTATGAATTCTTACCTAATAATATATATCCTTGAGATCTAGCTTTATAAAGATCTTAGTTCTTTAGAGCCGGTTAAGGGTCTTATTAATAAGAGAAAGCAGATACCGATTCTTAATTATAACTTAATTAAGTCTATAATAATTAATATAAAAATATAGCCCTCTATTTCTTTTAGAAATAAAAAGAATAGATATTTTTACTAGGCTTTTACTAGGCCTTATCTAATATTTATAAAATATATCCTGCAAATATAGATATAATACTTCTAGTTAGGTCTCTAATAAATTATATAAAGGCCTATATAGAACCATACTATCTATATTAATAAAGTATTTAATACTACTAAAATCAGGAAGTTCCGAAGTTTTATTAGAATTAAAAACCTTTAAGAAGTTTTTATATTTATTATTCCGGAAATAGATAGATATCTCTAAAGCCTCTTTCCGGAAGATATTAATTTGCCATATTAAAAACTCCTATTTAATATTACTAGAACTATATAATAAAATAAAAATCTAGTAATTATTACAAATATATAAAGCCTATTATCTAGAATAGTTATATTTGCCTTTAATTAAAAATAAAACTTGAAATACTAGTTCAGGGTACTAGTTAAGCTTCTTATTAAATTCTTTTAGTATTAGGATTTTAATATTATTAGGTTATATAGGTATATATACCTATTACTTTTTAATATAGTCTATATATTATATAAGGATTACTTTATAAAATTCTATACCAAAAACAAGGCTATAAGAGCCAATATTCTTATATCTATAAAACCGGAGCTTAAAAGGATATATTTTACTATAATTATCTATAATAAATACCTTAAGATTATAGGCTTAATAGATTTTGAATTTGTTTTTATAAAAGGTTACAAATTCTTAATTATATTTAGCTAAGATAATAAAGCCCCGGCTTTAAGCCTAATTATTATTAAGGAAGTTATAATCTAATCCGGTATTACCGAATCTATTATATACTTCCGAGATACCTATTTCTAGCTATATTAATCTTATTTAAATAGCTATATAAAGTAATATTCTTTTTTTATTATAGCCAAAATTATTAATATTTAAGATTTGGCCTTCCTTTTTCCCTATTTCTTAAAAGGATTTCCTTTAAAGTACTTCTCTATAGTAATAATATTAATCTGCTTCTATAAATACCTTGACTCTTCTATAGTTTTGGCCTTATTAGAATTCTACTAAGCCTATTTAATATATTTGAAATACTTTATATTTCCTAAGAAGTATTTTTTCTATTTATAAGTCTAATAAACTATATCTGAAATAGAACTAGTATTTTATTAAGGCCTTAAAGAAGCCAAAGTACTATCTAAGGGTTTTTTATATAATTTTCGGAACTTATTTTTTCTTTTTTAATAGTTTTATAAATTAGAATTTACTAAATCAGAGTTTTTAGAGATAGAATTACTTTTACTAGACTCTTTTACTTTTACTTTTCTTAATTTGGGATAAATAATATATTCTGCTTTCTAAGCCTTCTTAAGCTATTTGGAAATAGATATTATCTTATTTCCTAAAAGAATAAATATAAGTATCTAGTAAATCTTATAGTTAGATAAAGTAGTATTAAGAGTCCGGATCCGGTTCCTCTTAGGATATAGGTCCTAATTAACTTTAAGACTAATTATCCGAATATATAATTCGGTAATTATCTTATTATTCTTCTAATAAAGATCTCGGAGCTCCTTAAAGGCATCTTATTAATAGGTTTAAAGTATTTGGAATATATTAGCCAAATAGGCCTTAAATTACTTCTAATAAATCTTATATAATAATAGGCTTTACTTTATTATAGCCTTCTAAGTATTATAAGGTTCGTCTCTAAAGGCACTTATAGTAAAGTTAATTCTAGAAGAGTATTTATTATAAGTCTAAGGTTAGGTTCTAAAGATTACCTCCCAGAAAGATATAAATATTCTCTATTTCTTAAGGAACTTTCTATAATATAAGTTAGGTATCCGGACCTTAAAAAGCTTCTTTTAATCTAAATATATCTTCAGAATATTATATAATAGCTTCTAATAGATAGTATTAAGATTATTCTTAAAGCTTATTATATTAGGAAAGAGGGTAGGTTCTAATCCTAATTTAGGAAATTCCCTAATAGGAATTATTAAGGAAAATAGAATAAACTTATAAATAGAGTTTCTATAAGATATAGTAAATTATAAAGTATTCCTAAAGATATTCTTATATTACTTTAATTATAGGATATATTAGTTAATTATATCTACTAATTCTTGCTTTTATTAGAGTATTTTAATTTTAATATATAAGCCCTATTCTATAGCTTAAGTAGTAATAACTTGGGTATTAATCTCGGTATTTTAATTATTACCGGAATTATTTATATTATTATTACTAGCTCTCGGAGGCTCTTAAAAGGCTCCGTTAAAAGTATTAGATAAGCCTTTACTATTACTTATATCGGAATTAATCTATTTGACTTCCTTTATAGGAATAGCTCCGGTAAGAAATTATATATTTTACAGATTTCGAGATATAATTACTTATTAAACTACCTCTTTTAAGAATAGAGAGATTAGCTTATAAGGTATTTATTAGTAGGTAATAAGATAATAGAATGAATTAATATATTATAAAACCATAGTATTAAATTTAGTATAGAACTAACCTCTATTTCTCTTATAAGGTCCAGGGAAGCCCTCTCTAAATAGAAGGCCCCGATAGTATATATATAATTAGTAATTTATAAGCCTAATATATATAATATAAATAGTAATTAGTTGGGATATTAAAGGACTACTAATCTTCCTAATTAATACCTGTAATATTCGAGGTTTATTATATATCTTTAAGTTATATATAACCCTATATATATTATATAAATCTATAACTTTAATTTAATATAATAGCTTCTATTTCTAAGTCTAATACTTCTAATCTAAATATAAATAGCTATATTTATAAGAAAAATTACCTAAAGTAAACTAAAAAGCTTAATATCTAAAAGCTTTTAATAAAAGAAATAGAAATACTATAATTTTATTTCCGAAAAAATAAAATATAGAAATATAGAAATCTAGATAATAGCTATTTTATTTTAGTCTCTTAATTCTTAATAGTAAATTCCTTAATATAGCTTGAATTTCATAAAATATTAGCTAAGTATTTTATTTATCTAGTTATTTATTTTTAACTAGCCTAATATTATATTTCTAGAAATATTAATTATTATTAATATAAAGATAATACTAATAATCTAATTATTATTAAAGTTTTAAATAATAAGGTTTTCCTTAATAAGGAAAATCGGAATATTAGTTATATTTTCTTTATAAACTATAAAAAAGTAGCTTTTTTTAATAAAAAAGTTTTTAAGAATATTAATTACTTTTTTATTTATAATAATTTTAATTTAAAAAATATAAAGAAATTAAATAAACATCTAGTAAAAAAGTAGAAAAAAAGTATTTTAAATATAATATATTTAACTATATAAATAAATTCTTTTAGTTAAATAATTTATAAGTTTAAAATTATAATTAAATAATAATTTTCGAATAAAATAGTAATTAAAAAATAGCTTAATAATAATCTATTATTCAAAAAAGCTTTTATTATAATTCTAATAAGCCTAATTATTATTTAGAATAAAATATATAAAAATAAAGTTTCTTATAAAGTTATTAAAGCTTTTTACTAAAGCTTTTTTCTTTTTACTAAAAGCTAATTTAAGAATAATAAAAATAATATAAAATTCAAAAAAGTTATTTATTTGAAATATATTAGTATAATTTGTAATATAATTTACTATAATAAGCTATCTTAGTATCTAGCTATAAAGGCTAAGATTAACTAATAATTAAAGGCAAATACTAAATAATTAAAAGAATTATATTATATTTAGTATAAGAATATAATTAAATGAATTTGAATTACTTTTAAATAAGTTCGAAAATATAAAATAAAATTATTTAAGAATAATAAATTATATTTTAAATATAATAAAAAGAAATTAGAAATACTAGTAAAAGAAAATCCTAATTATTTTATTATTTCGAATTCTAAATAGGGATTTTTTATTTGTTTTTAGTATTTAGGAAATAAATATAAATAAATAAAAAGCCAAATAAAATATAATAAGTTATATTTTATTAAAATTACTTTATTTTAATAGTTTTAATATTTTAGTTATATAATAAAGGCTAGAGCCTTTTATATATAATTTATAGAAATTATATAAGAAAGTTAGCTTTTTTTATAATTCTAGATAATAATCTCTTTTTTATATTTTATTAATTATACTTTTATATATTATATATTATTTATATTTTATTATTTATATTTTTAATTTTATTATTTTATTATTAAATCACGTTTAATATTCTAGTATATTTTATATAAATTTTTATTTTATATAAGTTTTCTTTTTATAATATTTAGAAAAGAATTTATTATATATTTTATAAATTAAAGTAATTTATAAAAGTAATTCTGGAAATATTTTATTTTCTATAATATTTTATAATATTTAGATATTATTTTTAGTTTAAGCTATTATATACAGCTTTTCTAGATTTAGTAATATATAATTTTCTTATAGGATTCTATTTATTAGTTATAAGTTTTATATTTAATAAAAGCTTTTAATAATACTTTTATAGAAGTTATTATAGGTATGGTATTTAGGGCTTGAAAAGCAAGGTAAAAGGTCTCTTATAAAGATAATTCAAAGCTAAGGAAGGGAAAATTAGAATACAAGAGGCTATAAGGAAGTATATATATCCTATAGTATACTAGTCCTAAAGGGGCTAGCCTTCTAAATATCTCTAGTATATTCCAAGTATATTTCCCTAGTAAGGCAGCCACATCACGTGTGCCTAGGAGGCATCTGGTATCTAGTAAGGCATTTCAGATACCGGACATCTGGAAATTGTAATATTACTTTCCCTCTTTATAATAAGCTCGTCCCCGAGCTTTATATAAGCCATTAATCCATCTAATTTCATACTATACTCTTTCCCAAAATAAAACTAATATTTCGGATATAGATATTATATATAAAAGGCCGGTATCTTTACTATATAACCTAGAAAAGTTTATTATTATTTCTATATAGTTCTGGACTAGTATTATTTTTTATATAATCTAGCTAGTATTACAGGTTTTATAAAAGTTTTAGTATATTAATATTATTATTATAGAAACTTTATAAAACCAGGAGGCTATTACTTAGTACTAAAGCTAGATATTATACTAGATCTTTATCCTAACTAATTCACTAAATTTTATACTTTAGCCTATTTCTTACTAGCTTAACTATAATAACCCGTTTAATACTATATTCTTATTTACTATTCTCTAGTATTAATAGGGGCAATTCCGGGTTTACTTAATCTAATAAAGAATTCTAGGAGTCTTTTTATAGCTTCTTTATATAGAAAACTAGGTATATCTTTATGATTTCTAGTAGTTTTAAGAGAAATAAGTAGCTATACTATTCTAGAATCTCAAATAGGCCTTCTATTTAGTTCCCTAGCTTCTGGCTCGGATAATCGGATTTCTAGTACTTTATAGTAACTTATATTTTATTCCCTACTTTGAAATTAATTAGATACTAGTATTTATTAACTTATACTATATATTATTTCTATATTTGCTTTATATGGCCTTGGGCAAGTTACTATAATTTATATAATTAATTTACTAATACTTTAGCTTTATTTCTATTTAGCTTCTCTTTGAGTGAGTTCGCTTTAATAAGGGAGTTCTAGTCCAGAGAAATATAAGGCTTATAGCCCTTTTTAGTTATAAATAGGAACTAGCTAATAGTTTTATACTAAAGAGAAACTTATTAATAATTAATTATAGTAACCCATTTATTCCAGTTATCCTAATAGTAGTTAATATATAGGTATAATCTCTAATTAAAGTACTAATTAATAATCTCCGTTTATTTGTTTATTTAGGGGTAATTAGTTATAAAGAGCTTAAGCTTTATACTAATTCTCGTATAGAATTCGCTTTAAAAATCGGATATAAATTAGGGTTCCTGATCTAATATAATTATTTCTAGAATACCTATTTAGTATACTATATAAAGTAAAAATAGAGGTATTAGCTACTTAACTATAATTATATCTTATACGGGAATCGTAATTAGGTACTTAGATAAGTAATTCACGAATATAGCAATTATATTATGGCCCGATTTACTTTCTAGATAGCTCTTGAAATCTATAGTAATATATTACTAGAAGTAATTAGGAACTAGAAAGAAATAAAATAAACCAGGCTTCTTATTTCTAGGTATATGCGATCTCCTATAAGTATAGTAATTACTATAGTATTAATTAATATCCTTGCCTATAAATAGCTAGTAATATTATTTCTTTAATAGTTATTAGAGCTTTATATATCTAGGATATCCAGAAAGGGTTTATTATATATTTTACGAATTAGGGCAATTTATAAAGATAGTCCGGGAATTATTTTATTCTCTATAATATAGAGTTTTCTATAATATAAAAAGAGGCCGTCTTATAATATTCAGATATTACTTTTAGCTTAGGCTATTATATATAGCTTTTCTAGATCCGGTAATATATAATTATTTTATAGGATCTTATTTACAAGTTATAAACTATTATACTTGGCAGGAGCCTCTAATAATACTTTTATAGGGGCTATTATAATAGAGTCTATTAGTAAAGCTTCTAAGAAAATACCTTTTTCTAGGGGAATTATATCTCTAATAAGGATATTTTCCTCCGGAAAATCTTTAGTATATACTTGGTTTTTAGGGCCAAATTCTAGATTAAGTAAGCTAATCTTATAAAGTATTACTATAAGCTATAAGTTATAAATAATCTCTAGATTAATTTATTTTTAG
This sequence comes from Hyaloscypha bicolor E, assembly GCF_002865645.1. Lineage (NCBI taxonomy): Eukaryota > Fungi > Ascomycota > Leotiomycetes > Helotiales > Hyaloscyphaceae > Hyaloscypha > Hyaloscypha bicolor. Next base: position 155,325 of record NW_020194625.1, on the reverse strand, counting down.
AGAGAAGTACTTGAGTTTATAGCTTTTTCTTAATCTGGCCCTAAGTATCTACTTTGTCTTATTTTTGTAATAAAGTATCTACTTACTTATTTGATTTTTTAGAATAATATATAAGCTTAAAATAATAGTAAGATAAGAGCTTAGCCTATCTAGCTTATTAAGAAGAAAGCTTCTTAGTAGTTATAAAGTACTTTAAGATATAGTAATTAGAATAGACCTTAAAAGAAGTATCCTAAAGGCCCTCTAGCTTAGCTCTCTATTCCTCTAATACTCGAATTATAACAAGTATTTCCTTATTATATATATTATAATTAAGCTTTACCAGGAGTATAATTTTGGAAAAATAAGCTACTAGATATTAAAGGCCTATTTCTGGGTCTTATTAAGAAAATAGGCCAGTAATTACTTCTTTAGATATATCTATTTCTATTATTATAAGCAGATCTGGATTATAATATTACAAAACTAGAATAGAAATCATAGCTTTCTTTAGGTAAATAAAAGCCTCTCGGTATTACTCGGATTACTTAAAAGAAATACCCTTTTTTATAAGTAAGATAAGAAATCTAGTAATTCGTTTATACTCTCTAATAAAGTATTTATAAATATTATAGAAGCCGAGGAAGAACTATATACTCTTAATTATCTTTGGGAATTACTAGTTATATATTACTTTAACTTTATTAGGATCTACTTTAATATTAGATATAGAGATAATAAAGCCCAAATACTTTATATATATAATTTTAAATTCTAAATTCTTAATATTTACTTAGAGGCCGGTAAGATATAAGTAGTCTAGTACTTTTTATATATACTATTCGTACTTTACTAGATCCTCTAAGTAAATGAGAATATTATTAAGGTATATTATATAAAAGTTATTTAGATACTCGAAGAATATATTATTTATATAGTATTAATATATAGCCAGGCTATTTATAAGGCCTTCCTAGAGAATATTATATTTATATACTCTATAATAAGTACGAAACGTTATTAGCTCCTAAAAGTCCGAGTCTATAGCTATATAATAGAAAGCTTAATAGATATCTAATTTAGTATAGATCTTAGTCTTAAATAATTAACTTAAAGTTTTATTAATAAGGGAAAGGGGATATTAATTCTTTTAGATAATATTATTTAGATAGCGAAAATTAATATAGAAATATAAACCTCTATTTACTTTCTTTATAAAAAGAACTAGTAAAGTAAAGGAAGCCTAACTAGCTTTAATAAAGCCCTTAGCCAGATTATCTTATAAGAAATACTTGATTTCTAGAAGCTCTTAAGTAAACTACTACTAAAGGAATTAATATCTAATACTCTCGGTTTCCTTTAGGCCTTTAATCTGAATCTTATAATTATATAGTTTATAGGAAGGAAAAGTATTAGATTTCTTTTTAGAGAAAACAAAGGCATATTTCTTAAGTTCCGGGAGTAATATCCTCTATAGCTACTAAAGCTCTATTTCTTCCGGTTATTAATTCTCTAAGCCAGGAATAGCTTCTTTTTTCCGAGCTTTAAGCTTCTTATTAATCTTATAGATAGAGATTCGACTAATAATATTATCTTCTTTTTTGGCTATATAATTAAATACTATAGAAATAAGAATAGCTAGATCTAATATTTGCTTTTTATTAAAGACTTCTTCCCGCTTCTTTAGCTTTTACTTGGGTATTATATCTTAATTAGGCTATAGAAGCTTTTTTTTCATAGTCTTATATAATTCCCTCTAATTAGTTCGGAAAAAGAAAGACTATTCTAGAATAAAAGATTTCCAGAAATAGCTTATAATAGAATCTTATTAATTAGTATTCTTTTAATATTTCTTATTAGGTTACTTCTCTAGCTATTACTATAAAGTACTAATAATATAACCGAATCATACAAATTTAGGCTTATTCTTTAGCTATATAAGCCTATGTTTTCTATAATTAACTAGAATATTAATATATACTACCCATTTCCTATTAAGAATAATATTATAATCTCTAAAGTTTAGGATAATTATAAGTATATTAATGCTTTATTTATTAATTAGAAATAAGACTTCTATATATTTCTTAGTAAACTTAGCTAGCTTTTCGTTAAAACCGCATATAGTATAGGGTAAGAGAAAGGGTTATAGTTCTATTCCTAAGAATTACTCTATAAACTAAGTAAGCTTTATATTAATAAAAGTATAACTATTAGCTCTAGTATTAATAAGGAAAGAAAACTTAATTCCTAATTCATTTATACTAATAATATAGGGTATTATAAGAGTATTTCCTCTTATTAGACAAGTTAAGTCAATCTCTACTAAATCCATACTATAAGCCCCTAAAATAGAGACTTTCTTTAGAAATACTCGTTTCCCGATTTCATACTAGAATTAGAGCTCGAATTCTCTAAATACTTTATTTAAATAGTATATTTTAATAGAATAGGAACTAAGCCTGGCTTAATTCTAGAGAAAGCTATCTTAATTTCCTTACTATATAAAAGCAGATAGTATCTGGTATAATAGCCGAACTTATTATAGTTATAGTACTTAATAGTTAAGAGATCCTCGGTTTTTATAGGATATTACTTATATTTATAAGGGAATATATACTTAATAAAAGTAGTTAATATAGGCTTCTTAGGCTTTTTTTTAGAAGTATACTTTTTAGGAATATATAAGAATATAGTACTAGAAATAAACTTGGCTAGAATAGCTCCTGCCTTCTTATATTTCTTAGTCTTCTTATATATAGCCTTAATCTACTAATTATTAGTAGTATAGTATTAAGTAAAACAAGTAGTATTAATAAATAAATTATTATAGTATATATATACTAATTTCTAGAGCTTTAGTAAAAGCTTCTTATTTAGTTTATATTTAATGTTTTAAAGACTAATACTGCCTTTTATAAATAGTTATAAGAAAAGAGTATAAAATTCCTGAAATACTTAACTAGAATATATTTAAAGCTTACTAAAGTTATAGCAAGTATTCTATATCTTATTAGGATTAGAATATAGCTTCTTTAGATAAGAGTAGAATTCTGAAAACTAATAGTACTAATTCGGACTATCTTTATCTATATAAGAATTAGTTAGGGCGAGAGTATTACTAGTAAGTCTACTAGAAATATAAATAATCTTAAAATCCTCTAAGGAATACGAGTTAGTATTTCTTTATAGCTTGTTCTTAATCTAAACTAGCTAGTTATTAAAGATAGTATAATCTCTAGTAAAGAAAGTTAGATCTAGAAGCTTAGTAACTCTAGTACCTCTAAAAGAAATATAAGATATAGGGAATTCTGGACAGAAATAAGCAGAAAATAGTTCGGAATTCTTTTAAGAGGGATTTGAAGTAATTAAAGCAGGCGGAACAGAAGTAGTTAGAGCTACTATAAGCCAATTTACTATAGCCATATAGTATTTAACTTTGTCCTTGAGCTTGGTATTATAGAGCTTGGTATTCTCGAGAATAGCTTTATTATAACTATAGGTATTCTTATATAAAATAGCTCTTTAAATATTCTCCCGGTAGCTCTTTATAATAATATTAATATCTAAAAGTAAGGTATTGGGTTCCTTGGCCTATTTATATAACTCTTTGGTAATAATATAATTATTAGTCTCTAGAAGCTTTATAATAAAAATAAAGGGTTCTATTTCTATAAACTTATTTATAAATTCTCCAGAAATGCCAATAAAACATTTAGTTCGGGAAGGGCCGCTAATAAAATAACCTGAACTAGTAGGAGCTTTACTAGAAGCCTTGGTAGAAGTCGATATAATTCCTGGTCACGTGGTATTCTAGGAAATCGACCTATTATACTTTTCCTTTACTATATCCTCCCTGGTAGTCTTATTACCGGTATATATATAGGGCCTATAAGGTTATAGGATAGGGTTTGGGAGTAGTAGTCAGATTACTAGCCTATAGGTACCTATTACTCTAAGACTTAATTAAAGAGTAGCCTTTATTTGAGATTCTTTAATTTTTCGGGTTTTCGGGGGAGTTTCTAATATACTACTAGTATATATTTATAAAGATATAAATACCTAATTTTTCTAAGGGTTCTAAAGCTTTTTACTTTTATTATTCTAGAGTCTATTACTCGAGTTTCTGAGGTTCTATTATCTTAGCAATACCTATATTTCTAATAGTTCTGAATTAGTTTATTTAAAATCCTCTATAAGATTAAAGGAAGCAAGCTTTAAATACTATTATAAATATAATATTCAGGGCTTGGAAAGCAAGATAAAAGGTCCCTTATAAAGATAATTTAAAGCTAAGGAAGAGAAAACTAGAATATAAGAGGCTATAAGAGAGTATATACACCCCATAGTATACTAGTCCTAAAGGGGCTAGCCTTCTAAATATCTCTAGTACATTCCAAGCATATTTCCCTAGTAAGGCGGCCGTATTACGTATACCTAGGAGGCATCTGGCATCTAACGAGGCATCTCAGATACCGGGCATCTGGGAATCGTAACAGAAGTAATTATAATAGAGGCTACTAATAAAGCTTTTAAAAAACATCTTTTTTTAGGGAAATTATATTTCTAATAAAAATATATTTTTTTAGAAAGTTTTTAATATATATTTAATTTTTAGAATTAAATTTCGAATTAAATTAACTAATTTTATAAAGTATTATTATAAGCTATAAATTATAGATAATTTTTAAATTAATCTTATTTCTAAAAAGAAATACTTGAGTTTATAACTTTTTCTTAATTTAGTTTTAAATGTTTATTTTGTTTTATTTTTATAATAAAATATTTATTTATTTATTTAATTTTCTAAAATAATATATAAGCTTAAAATAATAATAAAATAAAAGTTTAGTTTATTTAGCTTATTAAAAAGAAAGCTTTTTAATAATTATAAAATATTTTAAGATATAATAATTAAAATAGATTTTAAAAGAAGTATTTTAAAGGTCTTTTAGTTTATTTTTTTATTTTTTTAATATTTATATAATAGTAAATATTTCCTTATTATATATATATTATAATTAAATTTTATTAAAAGTATAATTTTAGTAAAATAAGCTATAGAATATTAAAGGCCTATATTTGGGTTTTATTAAAAAAAAAACTAATAATTATTTCTTTAAATATATTTATTTCTATTATTATAAATAAATTTGAATTATAGTATTATAGAATTAAAATAGAAATTATAGCTTTTTTTTAAAGAATTAAAAGCCTTTTAATATTACTCGAATTATTTAAAGGAAATATTCTTTTTTATAAATAAAATAAAAGATCTAGTAATTTATTTATATTTTTTAATAAAGTATTTATAGAAGTTATAAAAGCTAATAAGAATTATATATCTTTAATTATTTTTGGGAATTTCTAGTTATATATTACTTCGATTTTATTAGAATCTATTTTAATATTAAATATAGAAATAATAAAGCCTAAATACTTTATATATATAATCTTAAATTTAGATTTCTTAATATTTATTTAAAGACTAGTAAAATATAAGTAATCTAATACTTTTTGTATATATTATTTATATTTTATTAGATTTTATAAATAATTAAAAATATTATTTAGATATATTATATAAAAATTATTTAAATACTTAAAAAGTATATTATTTATATAATATTAATATATAACCGGGCTATTTATAAGGCCTTTTTAAAGAATATTATATTTATATATTTTATAATAAATATGAAATATTATTAGCTTTTAAGAATTCGGGTTTATAGCTATATAATAGAAAGCTTAATAAATATTTAATTTAATATAAATCTTGGCTTTAGATAATTAACTTAAAGTTTTATTAATAAATAAAAATAAAAATAATTTTTTCGAATAATATTATTTAAATAATAGAAATTAATATAAAAATATAAATCTCTATTTGCTTTTTTTATAAAGAGAACTAGTAAAATAAAAGAAGCTTAATTAGCTTTAATAAAGTCTTTAACTAGATTATTTTCTAAGAAATACTTAATTTCTAAAAGCTTTTAAATAAATTATTACTAAAGAAATTAATATCTAATACTTTTAATTTTTTTTAGGCCTTTAATCTAAATCTTATAATTATATAATCTATAAAAAGAAAAAATATTAGATTTTTTTTTAAAAGAAAATAGAAATTATTTTTTTGAGTTTTAAAAATATTAATATAGCTATAGTTATTAATAGTTATATAATATAGTTATATAATCTAGAAATAACTAGAAATAATAGAATATAGGTAATAGTTTTATAACCTCGTATTATATAAGTAATTTAATAAATAAACTAGATTTTATTAGACTTAATAAATTTAGGAATTATATATTAATATTATAATATTATATTTTTTATTTCTTAATAATAATAACTTTATTAACTTTAATATACTAGTATTTTAAACCTATATAATAGTATTATATATTACTAGTAAACTAATACTAATTAGTTTATATATATAGATTACAGAAAGATCTAGCTAGTTAGAAAAGTATTTAATAGCCTAAATTAAGTAATTTATTTCTAATTAAAAAGAGGAACTATTATTAATTCCGGAAAAGTATTTAATAGCCTAAGGAAAAAAATACTAGCTTTTACTAATTAATAAGTAATTAACTATTTAATTAATTATTTATTTATTTAATTTCTATTATTTTAAAAAAAAAAAATTCTTTTAGCCCTAAAACTACTTTTTTAAAAACTATTTTTTCTATTTATATAATACCCGAATTTATAGTATTCTTTTTCCGGAATATATATATCTATTTATTTTTAAAGCTCTTTAACTATAATTTCGATTTTACTATTAAATTATATTCTTTAAGCTTTAGATTCTTCCGGGATTATAATATTTTACTTTTTAAACTTTTTATAATAAATAAAATATTTAAGAATAAAATATTTATTTTAAACTTTAATATTAATACTCTTATTATTAAATTCTTTTTATAAACCTATTATAAACTATCTTATTTTTAAATACCTTCTACTATAAATCATATATATATACTAGAAAGAAACTAAATTTAGTTTAGTATAAATAATAAAAAGAATAAAAAGCTAATTAAGAAATAAGAAAATGAGATTAATACTATTAATATTATAAAAATAGATCTTCGGAAATATCTAAATACTAAGCTATATTAGTATATCTTATATAGAATATCTAATTAGAATTTATAAGATCTATTTAAGAATAATTTTAAAAACTTTAATAATATAATCTTTAGTTAATATAATTATACTAAATTATAAGGTCTTTAAAAATACTTTTAGTATAATAATATTTATATTAAATAGAACTATATATATCTTATTATAGTATAATTCCTATTTAATAGTATTTAGAAAGAAATAATATATGTTTAATATAAAGCTAATATTATTAAAAATAGCCTAATTAGAATAGATTTTCTAAAGACATCTATTATATTAATTTATTTTATTTTAAAGAGAATTAAACAAAAAGGAACTAAGTATTCTTAATTAATTAGTTAATTAAATTAAGGTATTTTCTTTTCTAAATTAAGGTTATTTATTATTTTTACTTTTATTATTATTACTAGATCTATTATATCTAAAAAACCCTTAGTTAATATCTATTATTATTACTAGAAAGCTTATTAGAGAAATAATAAAGATATATTTTAAGATATAGAAATATAATAGAACTAATAATAGTTTTAATTATAAACTTATTTTTTTTTAATATTTACTAATATATAGAGCTTTTAGAAAAAGTATTAATAAAAGCTTTTTCTACTATATTAAAGAAACTAGTATAAGACTACTTTTATAATAACTAGCTCTTTTAATATATATATAAAGAAGCCTATATAAATATTTATAGTTTCTTTAAAGGCCCTAGTTTCTATTATTAAAATTTAAATAAATAAAATACTATTACCTTAATAATTATAATAATAAAAGACTTTAAAAAAAAAAATATTCGAGCTTAGTTAAATATTAATTAATAACTTATATAAATTATAATATAGCTTTATTTTTATTTTATAAAATACCAAATTTCTATATAATAAAATTATTATTTCTTATTAAAATTTATTAGTATACTAATATATAGTTTCGGATTCTCTTAATAAACTCGACTAATTTATTAATAAGCTCTAATTATCTATTACTATTTATAAGAAAAAGTAATAAATTAATACTAAAATCTATTTTACTAATTAATAATACTATTTTTAAAATTCTCGAAGCTATTATTTATTTGGAAATTATTAATGCGAATCCAGTTATAATTTCAGAACCTATAATAGCTATTTCAAATCCCGTAATTATAATAATTATATTCTAAAGTCGTATTTTATATATAAAAAACCCGAATACTATTTATAAAAGCATATATTAGAAAAATAAAAAACTAAGAAAGCTTGATTTAAAAATAAAAATATTTATTAATTTAGACTCCGAAATTCTTATAACTTTAATAAATGCTTTAGAAATATTTATATATAGTATATTACCGGAATTAAAGAAGAAAAAGATAGTAAAAATAATAAAAACAAACTAGAGAATAATACTTTTAAAGCTTTACTAGTAGAAATAAATAAAGAAAAAAAATATTACTCAGATTTCTATTTTATTTCTATTTTTATTATTTCTATAACTAATACTTTTATAAATAACCTTATTTCTCTTTTTTTTTATATTAGATAATAAGTAAAAACTATACTTTAGAATCTATTAAATAAATAGAAAACGCCTAGATATTTATAATTAATAATATATTAAGATATAATATTTACTACTTTTATAGAATTATAATTAATACTAAAGCCTTTAGATTTTTAATTATGAGTTCTAATTAATTTCAAGCTTTATAATATATTAATAATAGTATCTAATTTAATAAAACTATTAAAGATTAAGTTAATATCTAGTTTAATATTAGATTTATATCTTTTATTAGATTTATAATAGTAAAAATACTAATTAGATAAATATAATTTCATATTATATTTATAAAAACTTTATTTCTATTTAGCTTAGCTAATATAAATAAGCTAGAAATCTATTTTAATAATTTTACTAATTATTTTATTATTTTTACTAGATATTTTATATTTATAATATAATGTTTTAGATATTTTTTCTTGCTTTAAAATATTATATTATAAAGCTTTATTTCTGAATTCTTTATTTATAATTTCTGTTTTTTTTATAAAAATCGAATTATAATATTTATATTACTATTTTAGTTATTTATTTATTAGTAAGCTCCAAAATATACTAGAATAAGTAAGCTATAATATTAATATAAAAGCCCTTAAATACTTTATAAAATATTATAAGTAATACTAGAAATTCGAATAATTACTAAAATAATTCAAGTTTAATTTAAGAGATAATATTAGCTTTAATTATTTTATTATTATTAATATTTTCTATATTTCTAGTAAGCCTATATTTTATATTATTAATAAAGGTACTTAATATTAAGCTAGCTAATAGCTTTAGAATATTAGTATCTTATATACTTGAGATATCCTAAAATAATATTAGATTAATATTTATTTAGGCTTTTCTAATTAGATTATAGTAAATACCGGAAAGTAGATTATTAATAAGAAGTTTATTTGATTTATAAATATTATAGGAACTAAAGTTAAAATTACTTTTATATAAGTTTATAATTCTATTAGAATTATAAAATATTATTATAGCCCGATTTAATATATTTATTTTATTATTATAACTAAAATTAATAGAATTAATAAGAATATTTTATTTTAAATAGCTTTTAAGGCTATTAATAATTTTATAGAATCCGATAGTATTATTTTAATTCTTTTAGTTTATAGTATTTTATCTTAAATAACTAAATATAATACTTTATTACTAATTATATTATAGTAATTAGTAATATTTAAGAAAGTAAGAATAGAAATTTAGAAGCTTTAAGCCAAATATTAAATTATAAATGCCTTAAATACCCGAAATAGTTCTAATATTACTAATATTTATAAACCTTTCTTAAATTCGAATATTCTTATATAATATAAAAGAAATACTAGTTAATCTAATAATTAGAATAGGCTATATAAGCTAGTAGTTATTAATAGAGAGAACTATATACTAGTTCTATTATATAGTAATATTATCTTTTATTTAACTTTTATAAAGCTCTTTTATATAAGAAATATTAAGGTTATTACTAATAGCTCTAAATCTAAAACTATTCTCGAATTTTATAATAAGACTAAAGATAATACAAGTATAATTTCTTTTATTATTCTTGCTATTTTAATAAAATATAATAGAAAACCCTTTTATAAAAACCCGAATATTATAGTATTTTTATAGAATAATAACTTATATAAGAATTTCTATTAAATTAAAATTATTAGCCTTTTAAAAAAGAATATATTTAAGAATATTTTTAGATTTTAGATATTAAAAAAAAATATTTTTAACTTTTAGTTTATTAATAAAATTAAGAATAAAAGTATAAAAAGAAAGTTTAAGAAATTGAAACTAGTTATCTAAATTTATAATAATAATAAGAAATATATAGTATTAATATAATTATTTACTATTTAATATATTAGTTAGAGAATTATTTTTAGTATTATTATTATAATAATAAATATTACGGAATTATATTTATATAATATCTTATAAGCTTATTAGAAAGCTAAATCTAAAGAATAATTTTATTCTAAAAGTTATAAAACTATTATATAATATACTAGAAGCTAGAAATTACTAGTTTAAAACTTAATATTTCTATTATCTTAATAAGCTTTCTATAAAATAATTAACTTATAACTTTTATTTCTTTTATAATAAGTAATTCTTTGAAATTATTAGCTTTTAAACTAATAATACCTTATTTATTAGAACTAATAATTTTATAAAAATAAAATAACTAAAGCTTTAAAAGGCTAAGTTCTTGGCTAAGAAATATAAATACTTTACTTTTAATTATAATTTCAAGTTTAATAAAGGAATTATTTATATAAATACTATTAGAATTATTTTTATATAGAAATATTAATATAAAAACCTTTAAACTATTTCTATAAAAAATATTATTACTATAAGTAATAAGAGTATTATTTATTAAGATTTCTTTATTAAGAACTAATATATTACCTAATATACTAAAGAAATATATATTATATTAGTCTATTAACTAAAAGCTTTATATAATTTATTAATTACTATTTAAGCTATTAAATTCTCGGAAACTAATATAAAGGCATTTAATAAATATATTTAATAGTAAATTAAAAAATATTACTAGAAAACTAAGATTTATAAAACTAGTAAAAAAGTTCTTATATTTAATTATTTTTATAAATGTTTTATTTATAAATAATAGAAATTTCTTTTTCTAAATTAGATATATTCTAGTTCTAGTAAATAGAACTAAATATACTAATATTATTTACTAGTTCTTTATTAAATATAAGAGGGTTACTAGAAGTATTCTAGTTTTAGAATTCTATAATATAGCTTATAACTTTAATATAAGCGCTTTAGTTAAATCTATAATTAATAAAATATTAGAAATAAAACTATTACTAGTCATTTATATAAATTCGAAGTTATTATATAAATGCCTTATTAAATTAGGTATTATTTAAAAAAAAAATCTAATAATTAATATAATATATCTTTATTAAATATATAAATAACGAGAAATTATAAAAGTTAAATAGATTAAAGAAGAATTAAATTCTATTAATTCTATAATAAAATTAGAGCTAATAAATATTTTTAAGTATTTATTTAATATAAATATAATATAATTAAATATAGAGAAATAAATTAAATATAAATAAAGCAAAAAATAGATATATAAAGTAAAAGAATATTATAAGAAAGAAAGTTATATATAAGGGACTATAGCCTTTAATATATAACTAAAACCTTAAAAGTAATATAGATATATAAATATTTAAGAAATCTAATACTAGATCGGATTAGGAAATTTATATATAATTAGAAAAGAAATACTATTTTTCGCGTTTTAGAAAAGTTCTAATATTAGTATAATTATAGTTATTAATAGTTATATAATACAGTTATATAATCTAAAAATAATTAAAAATATGTCACGTGTGGCTGTCACGTGACTATGATCCAGCCATTTAACCGTAATTAGGCGTATTTACCGTGCGGTAAATACTGTAGTCTTTTGGTCCAGTGAACTATAGTGCGAGCCTAATTCTCACACGTTATAAAATAATAAAATATAAATAATAGTTATATAATCTTATATTATATAAGTAATTTAATAAATAAACTAAACTTTATTAGGCTTAGTAGATTTAGGAATTATATATTAATACTATAATATTATATTTTTTATTTCTAAATAATAATAATTTTACTAATTTTAATATATTAATATTTTATATTTATATAATAATATTATATATTACTAGTAAACTAATAAAAAGTAATATTTTCTAGAACTATTAAAGCTTTATTTCTTCTAACTATTAATTCTTTAGACTAGAAATAGTTTCTTTTTTTTAAGCTTTAAGTATATTATTAATCTTATAAATAAAGATTTAATTAATAATACTTTTTTTTTTAGTTATATAATTAAGTTTTATAGAAATAAAAATAGCTAGATTTAATATTTATTTCTTTAATTTTTATTTAAATATTATATAATTTTCTTTAATTAGTTTAAAATTTTCTTTATTTAGAAATAATAGATTTCTAGAAATAGCTTATAATAGTATTTTATTAATTAGTATTTTATTAATTAGTATTTTATTAATTAGTATTTTATTAATTAGTATTTTATTAATAGTATTTTATTAATTAGTATTTTATTAATTAGTATTTTATTAATTAGTATTTTATTAATTAGTATTTTATTAATTCGTATTTTATTAATATTTCTTATTAGGTTATTTCTTTAGCTTTTAATAAAAAGTATTAATAATATAATTAAATTATATAAATTTGAATTTATTTTTTAATTATATAAATTTATTTTTTCTATAATTAATTGGAATATTAATATATATAATTCATTTTTTATTAAGAATAATATTATAATCTCTAAGATTTAGAATAATAATAAGTATTTTAATATTTTATTTATTAATTAGAAATAAGACTTCTAAATATTTTTTTAATAAATTTAGCTAGCTTTTTATTAAAATTATATATAATATAAAATAAAAAAGGAATTATAGTTCTATTTCTAAGAATTATTTTATAAGTTAAATAAGCTTTATATTAATAAAAGTATAATTATTTATTCTAGTATTAATAAAGAAAAGAAATTAATTTCTAATTTATTTATATTAATAATATGAAATATTATAAATATATTTTCTTTTATTAAATAAATTAAGTTACTCTCTATTAAATTTATATTATAAGTTTCTAAAATAGAAAGTTTTTTTAAAGATATTTGTTTTCCGGTTTTATATTAGAATTAGAATCTAAATTCTTTAAATACTTTACTAGAATAAAATCTAGATATTTTAATAAAATAGAAACTAAACCCGACTTAATTTTAGAAAAAGCTATTTTGGTTTCCTTATTATATCTAATTAAATAGTATTTAATATAATAGCCAAATTTATTATAGTTATAGTATTTAATAGCCGAGAAATTTTTAGTTTTTATAAGATATTATTTATATTTATAAAGAAATATATATTTAATAAAAATAATAGATATAGGCTTTTTAAATTCCTTTTTTTAAAATATAAGAAAATATAATACTAGAAATAATCTTAGCTAAACTAGTTTCTATTTTTTTATATTTTTTAGTTTTCTTATATATAGCCTTAATTTATTAATTATTAATAATATAATATTAATAAAAGAATTATTATAATATATATATATATTAATTTCTAATACTTTAATAAAAGCTTTTTATTTAGTTTATATTTAATATTTTAAAAACTAATATTATTTTCTATAAATAATTATAAAAAGAAAATATAGAACTTCTAAAATATTTAATTAAAATATATTTAAAGCTTACTAAAGTTATAGCAAGTATTTTATATTTTATTAGAATTAGAATATAGCTTTTTTAAATAAAAATATAATTCTTAAAGCTAATAATATTAATTCGAATTATTTTTATTTATATAAGAATTAATTAGGGCAAGAATATTATCTATAAATTTACTAGAAATATAAATAATCTTAAAATTCTTTTAAAAATATAAATTAGTATTTTCTTATAGCTTATTCTTAATTTAAATTAGCTAGTTATTAAAAATAATACTATTTTTAGTAAAGTAAATTAAATCTAAAAGCTTAGTAATTCTAGTATCTTTAAAGGAAATATAAGATATAAGGAATTTTAAATAGAAATAAATAAGAAATAAATCGGAATTCTTTAGAAAGAAATTTAAAATAAAGAAAATAATAAAAGCAAATAAAATAAAAGTAGCTAAAGCTATTATAAATTAATTTACTAAAGCTATATAGTATTTAATATTCTTTTCAAGTTTAGTATTATAAAGCTTAATATTCTCGAAAATAGCCTTATTATAGCTATAAATATTCTTATATAAAAGGGCCTTTTAAATATTTTTCTAATAGATTTTTATAATAATATTAATATTTAAAAATAAAATATTAGACTTTCTAGCTTATTTATATAATTCTTTAATAGTAATATAATTATTAGTTTTTAAAAGCTTTATAATAAAAGTAAAGAATTCTATTTCTATAAACTTATTTATAAATTTTTCAGGAATATTAATATAGTATTTAATTTGGAAAAGGCTATTAATAAAATAACCTAAATTAGTAAAAGCTTTAAAAGCTCTAGTAAAAGTTAATATAATTTCTAATTATATAGTATTTTAGAAAATTAATTTATTATACTTTTTTTTTATTATATTTTTTCTAATAGTTTTATTACTAGTATATATATAGGGCCTATAAAGTTATAGAATAGAACTTAAAAATAATAATTAGATTACTAATCTATAGGTATTTATTATTCTAGAACTTAATTAAAAAGTGGCCTTTATATAAAGTTCTTTAATTTTCGGGGATTTTAAAAAGATTTCTAATATATTATTAGTATATATTTATAAAGATATAAATATCTGATTTTTCTAAGAATTCTAAAGCTTTTTGCTTTTATTATTCTAGAGTTTATTACTTGTATTTCTGAAGTTCTATTATTTTAGTAATACTTATATTTCTAATAGTTCTAAATTAGTTTATTTGAAATCCTTTATAAAATTAAAGGAAATAAGCTTTAAATACTATTATAAATATAATATTTAGGGCTTGAAAAATAAAATAGAAGATTTCTTATAAAGATAATTTAAAGCTAAGAAAGAGAAAACTAGAATATAAATAATTATAAGGAAATATATATATCCTATAATATACTAGTTTATAAAGGGCTTAGCCTTTCTTATATTTCTAGTATATTTCAAATATATTTCTTTAATAAAATAGCTATATTATATATATTTAGAAAGTAATAAAATATAAGTAATTATTAGATAACTATATTAGCTAACGAGATTAAAAGCTGAATTATAATAACTATAGTTTTATAATTTACTAATTTATTTTATTACCTTATTATTTATTAATAAATAGCTTATAGTTATTAAATAGCTTTAATAAAAATAAATAGCTTAAATTTATTAAATAATAATAAAACTTAATAAGTTTATAAAATTAAAATATAAATATTATAAACCTTATATTTTAAATTATATAAGAACTTATATTAGTTATAAATTCATATTATATAAAATCTTATTAATATTAAAATATTAAAATATTAAATTATAAAACAAGTTAAGAAAAGCATTAAAACTATATTAAAGCAAATATATAGCTTTAAAATTTCTTTATAAAAACTTAGTTTTAAAACTTATAGTAAAGTTCGAAATCGGCTTTAATTTGGAAACACTTAGTGATTTTATTTTGACCCACATTTTGTGCACACTAGCCTTCTATAGCTAGCCTATTTTCAGACCCTGCATTCGCTTAGCTCCTGCTACATATAGCACGTGCCATTTGCTTGAGGCTTAGCCGATATCGGCGAAGGTTGGCTTTATTAGTACCAGAATGGAAAATCAAACACAAATGGCATGTGCAGTTCGCTGACAACACTATGTGATTCCATGATGTGCTTTGCTTCAATATAGTATACAATAGCAACGAAATCATGATGAATTCGACTGGAATCTCAGAAATGATGGCCATGGATTATTTTCGATCAAGTTGATGAAAGGTATTTTGACCCAGTCCTTCCATGTTCCACTTATTGTTTAATTCTGCTCTCCTTTTGCAGCTGGCTGGGTGCGTCCGCCTTGCCAGGCGGGACGACGTGCATGGTAGCTTCACTAGTATCAGTGGCGACTGTGTGCGCCTGCGCTCCCAACGATACGCCTTGACCTATCACGTGCATATTCGGAAAAACACAGACACGGATAGGCTCGGCGTCGGCCAGTCGGCCAAGTGGCCAGTCCTGATACGTTGATTCGGGTGGGATACGGCGCTGGATGGGTGGTTGGAGATGTTCCAGTGCCAGATAGGATTCAGCACTGCGAGGATGGAGGCAGACACCTTTGGACCTCAGAGCCTTCTCTCGATATCGTCTGATGACGAAGCCAGGAGCTAGGCCACCTAGTGAAAATGCCTTCGAGTCGATCCCACCTGAATGATATTCGAGGATACAGTGCAAGGCTCTGTCTTTAAACGCCGTAGCCTTTTGCATTCTATTTTCCAAGGTTCGATGACCTTTCGACCTCTCGACCCGCTTACTCGTCAGATCTTGTACTTCCACCCTTTTCTGGGTCATCGACCTTCAACGATCTTAAATCGGGCAAAAGGACAAGGCGATTTTTGCAGGTTGATCCTCGCGAATGGTGGAACTATACTAGAAATGGACGTTCCGCAGTATTTATATAGCCCATTCAAAGGTAATAGGGAGATTCGACTCTTATGCCTCCAACCAGGCTCTGAGGAAGAGCCCTTGCGATGCACAATCCACCATGTCGCGATTGATGAGGCCCCGCCGTACTCCGCGATATCATATGTCTGGGGTTCTCCTCTGGCATCTGAGGTGCTGCTTGTCAATGAGGATCATGCCGTCCACATCACCCACTCCCTCTTCCTGGCTCTGCAAGACATTCGCGCCTTGTACTGCAATGATCAAGAGCAAGTCCTGTGGGCAGATAGAGTCTATATATATCAATCCGATTTGCACAAGCGGACTCAGCAGGTCTCGATAATGAATATTATCTACCGCCGCGCTAGCCGTGTTTTGACCTACACCGGTCCTGCAACAAAAAATAGCAACCAAGCGCTTGATTTCATTAAAGAGCTTGGAGAACAAATTCGGACTTGGGAGGGGAAAAGAGCCGATATGACCTTTCCTCCCACGAATGACTCAAGATGGACAGCACTCTGCGAGTTCTTCGAGCGACCATGGCCAAGCCGATTGTGGATTGCCCAAGAGACACTGCTAAGCCGATCTGTGCCAATTTTACTCTGCGGTCGCCGAGAGGTCTGCTGGTACATGGTCTTGGAGCTGGTGCTGCTCGCCCATGATGGCTATTTTCCATTCGTCATCCGCCACAGTGATACCGATTCTGCCTCTTCTCTTCTGTGGCTCGGCGAACTCAGATTGGCTGCATGCAAGACCGTTGTTCGGAGGAATATCTCTCTTACGCAGTTGCTTAGAGCCTGTCGGGCTCAGCAGTGTACGAAGACAATGGCATAAAGTATCGGGAATACAGGGCATTGGGAGACTTTCAGGCTCTCCAGCGTACAGATCAAGGTAGCAAACTCGCTATAAGACCCTATATTTCCAGGCCCTTCCCTAATCATAGGCATTTACGCCTTCGACAAGGGGTACCACACCTTTTCAGGGCTTCTCCCCTGTACTTATAAGGGAGTCTTTGCTAAAGAGACCTATAATAGTTATTTGTTTAGTATCCGAGCGCTGTGGTTACTCTACCAACAGCGCTATAACCCTAGAAGATCTACTTACCCTATGCGAATGTCTTATAGCGCCTCTTTATATAGATTTAGGGAGTACTATCTAGAGTTATAGGGGCTTATAGCGAGCTCCTGCCCTAAATTCACACCCTCTAGAGCGCTGAGGGTCAAAATGCCCTGTATTCCCGATACTTTATGCCGTTGTCTTCGTACCGATCCGAGGGATAAAGTCTTCGCAGTACTGCCCTTGGCTTCAGACTCGGAACTACTACAAATCGAGGCGGATTACAGCATATCTGTGCAGGGGTTATACACGAGAGTTGCAGCAAACATAACACAGCAAGGGCAGTCGCTAGAACTCCTGAAGGCAGCTGGATGCGAAACGCCATCCGATCTACCGTCTTGGGTTCCCGACTGGACAGCAAGAGCCGTGACTGTTCCCTTCGACTGGAACGAATTTTTCCTGACCGAAAAGAGTGTCTACATGTATTCCGCTGGTGGACCAAATGGATGGGATGTCGCGATCAATGCTGACGCAGATTCCGGCGACCTTTCTTTTCAAGGCGCGATTATAGACAGAATACTCTTATTTACGGATATCATCTGCGTCAAAACCAAGACCAAAGATCATAGTTGGATTGACTGGCTAGAAGAAACCCGCCAAGTCTACGATACTGGGCCCTATGTCACAGGAGAAGCTATGGAAACAGCGATCTGGCAGACATTAATAGGCGGTCGAACCCATGACAGACGGAAAGCAAATGACGACTATCAACCTCAGTATTCTGCGTGGATAAAACACATCTCTAGCGAAAAGGGAGAAAAGACCTCAAAATTTGCAGATCAGTTTTTGCGTGCAATGCGCCGAGGCGTTCACATGCGTCGCTTGTGTCGGACCAGCGGTGGCTACATTGGACTAGTTCCTGGCTCTGCTCGAGAAGGGGATGTGGTTTGTGTCGTGAGGGGAGCACGAGTACCTTTTGTGCTTCGAACATGTGGAGCCTTTAATACTTTCATTGGCGAATGCTACATCCACAGCATTATGGACGGGGAAGCACTAAAGTCCGAAGGGTTTCAAATACAAGGAATCAAAGTAGTTTAAAATTCTATGTGAGTATACGTTTCTCTTTAATATTTTTATAGTCGAGTGATCGCACGCGCTCTAAGCTACTTATAATTATATTATAAGACCTTGTCCGTTGCAAATTACATGTATCTGTCAGTTCGGCCCGCAGAGGATCACAATTGAGGGTAAAATATCTTGTATTCGCAGAAGTCTCAAGTACAAAAGTGATAGATGAAAAGTGCTGCTTATTGATCCCGACTAGCGAAAAACGAAGGACTTTAGAAAATAGAGGTCCCAGCCTCAAGTTTCCGCGGTATTTCATTCGGTATCGATCAAGATATATGCAAATGGCATCGATCTAGACCTTGTCCACGAGGGAAGACCGAAGGCAGTCCAAAGCAGCAGCTAGGTTCTTCCTAACAGTAACGGGCATCCCGTTAATAGTAATTGTCTTCGTATCTTCTGGGCTTCCCCACATATAACTAATTACTGTATAATTGCCCCATGTGAACCTAGCAATAGTACGGAACATATCTGAGAATATTGACCCTAGTTCAAACTCAAACTGCTCGCTCCAGGCGTTATTAACTTGGCTCCTGCTCCATTATACAAGGCGTTCAGTACGAACTATTATATATTCTGGCTTGAAGTCGTTCAAAGATACGTGCTCAAGTATGAGGCGCAAGGGACCGAGACCTAGACCCAGAATGCGATCTAGGCGACTATTCAAGTCGTCGGGTATTAAAGGAGGCTCGAAGGATAAAACTCGAATCTCGTTACGAGAAGCGTCGAGAGGCTTGTACTGAATGCGTTGCGAGAGAGAGCCCGAGGCTGGATCTATATCTATTCGTTAATATCGATGAGGGTTTGGAGTGACCTGATAGAAGTAAATATTTCAAATACCATGGAAATAAATCAAGGTTGGGGTAATAAAAGATCACGTCGATTCATGGCATGCCTGCTATACAATACCACCGACCCGAGGATTGGCTGCACCCATGCGTTAATACCCAATAGGATGTACTGTATCCCATTAATGCCAAACGACGAATAGAGTTGGTCGGTTCAGTAGGGCCATTTGCGAAGTCCTTTTGGATAGATATCTAGTAGTTTTACAAAATGGAAATAAGACCACGATTATTAAACTCCCAAGACCTCCGGGGGCAAACAGAAACCCCTTTGCGGACCACAAGATTATCCTAGTTATGACGCTTCCCGATACTCAGAACAAGATCTACTGCAAAGGATGGAGATCGGGCAGGCTTTTGGGAGTCCTTTGCGGCGGAACCTGCAGTAAAGAGGTCGGTCGCACTTTCTCTGGCAAGCGTTATCTAGATATCTACTCCCATTAGTCAATAACAAGCCTCATTATTATGCCATGTCACTGCCCTGACTATTTACGGAGGAACATAGAGCAGATGAGAATGGTACGGTTAGATATCTATTATTTTCTTACTTATAATAGAATATAAATTTGTGCCAAATTATAACCTTATACTAACCAGAGATAGTAGTACTTATTAGAAGCAAAGCTAAGAACTATAATTTCGTTATTAAGGCCTAATAGTCGCAAGGGGTCTCTTTAAATCCTTTACTAGTCAAACTCTATCTTATATAAATGAGATATAAATAATTCTCTTTCGAGTAGTTTGTAACTAAAATTTAAGCTTATTTGAGTTCTATAAGTAACTTAATTAGAGTTTAGTAATTATAGGAATATCTTTTATATTAATAGTATAATATCCTTTATATAATATAATTATATCTTTTATCTAAGTAATTAATAAATAACTTGAAAATATCTAGAGAAAATCTAAAGTTAGAAATAGCTTATTAAGCTATAAATATAATAATAGTATTACTAATATAATTAATTAGCTATAAAGAAGCTAGTTATATTTAATTATAATTAGAGATATATAACCTATAGTATTTTTAATAAGTATAACCTTATCTAGAGCTATTCTTGTATCTATATTACTATTACTAATATAAAGTAGCTCTGGAAATATTCTTAATAAAATTAATAGTATCTTAATATATAGTAAAATACTTGAATCTTTCTCTTAAATAAAAAGGAATTATAGCTGAATTATAAATATTAAAGCCTAGATTAATAGATTTCTAAAAAGAGATAATAAAAACTAATATATAAATAATAATAAGATATTTTTATTTAGAAAGTAATATTACTTTTTTGATTTTAAAGCCCTTTAAACCTTATTATTAAAGGCTGCTTTTAATTAAATTATAATATAATTTAGCTTTTTATAATACTTTACTAAAATGTCTAATTAGTCTAAAAGAGTTTATTTATTATAAAGCTTGCTATATATTTAAGAGACTTAAAAGCCGTTATAAAGAAAAAAGAAGAAATTATATAAGTAGTAAGTATTCTTACTAAAGCAAATAAATCTCGGTTACTAATAATATAAATAAAGCTTATAAAAGAAGAGAAGCTATATTTTAGTATAAACTTTCTAGAATAATTCTTAGAAAGAGGCAAGTATCTGAATCTAAAAGAGCTTTATCTAAATATTTTAAAATATATAATATATTCTATTTCTTATAATATAAATAAGCTCGAAGATAATAGAGTAATAGTAGGCCAGTTTATTAATTGCTTCTAGTAAATACTACTTTAAAATTAGTTCTAGTTGTGACGGCAGGAACAGAGCAATGGAACGAGGCTCAAAGATCAATAATTTCCAATATCTTAAGAATTTAAAGCTAAGGAGGACAGGAGTGAGGTGTGGCAGTGGATAAGTAGGTATGGCCAAGACCACTGAAACGCCGAGCTTTGGAAGCGAGCTTGGTTTGAACCATAGCTTGGAACCTTAGCTGAAACCAACCCCTTTGGCTGAAACCACGTCCGTATCAACCATGTGACACCAGCCGTCACACTAGTATTAAGCTTTAAAGAGCTATATTAAAAGTAATTAAGGGAAATTCGTGGGCCTATTTAATAATCTCTCTAACTATTTTATATATTTTGCCTGTTTTTATATAAAGATCAAATATGTCTTTTAGCTTAATAAAGAAAATATATAGAGCTCTTATTCTATCTCTATTATTCTTTAAATTACTTTTTATTAATTCTAACCTGGCCTTAATAAACTTGCTATTAATTGCCTTATATAATTAAATAATAAAGGCTAGTCTTTTAATAGTTTTCTAGATCTCTCTATACTATAATTATAGTTATAATAGAATCTAGTATAAGTCTAGAATAATAACTTATTAAAAAAGAGCCTTAATATTCTTGGTTTTCGAATTCTCTAAAAAGCAAATTAGTTATATTTTGGAATTTAGTTAGAATATTAATCTTACTATATAGCTTATTTTAAGATTTTTATAAATATAATAAACTCTTATATAATTACTAAGAAATCTTCTATATTTAATATTATCTAAATTATAATTTCTTTTCTATTATAATATTCTTTAATATAAATAGCTATAATCTTTAGGCTTTTATCTAAAGTAGCTAATAGAAATACTAGATTACTTATAATCTTTTTTTCTTATAAGATACTTAGATAAAATATCTGATTTATCTTAGGGATAATAAGGCTCTTATTTAGTATTCTAGGAAGCTTATCTAGCTTTCGGAAATAGTTAATTATTTGTTATAATTATAAGTAAATAATTATATTTCCTTATATTATTACTTTTATGATTTTCTCTTTTTAGTAACTTGCCTTATTAGCTATATTAGAACATGATTAGGTTATAGTAAATATAGTATAGGTAATTATAAAAAGGCAAGGCAGTTAGAGAAAGGTATTAAAAAAAGTATAATAATTATAAAGTATAATAATTATAAAGTATAATAATAATTATAAAGTATAATAATTATAAAGTATAATAATTATAAAGTATAATAATTATAAAGTATAATAATTATAAAGTATAATTAAAGAAAAGGAAATAAAGCTATAGACAAGTAATTTATAATAGAGATATACTAGATATTACTTGAATCTTAGTAAATTATATTAAAGATAATATTAGGCTCAGAAGAGGCTATAATATTACCTTATAAATATATTATAAGCTTTTATATTAAAAGTTTATTTATTTATTTTTAAAAGTAATATAACCTATTTATAAGTCTTTTAAAAATATATTTATAAGTATAGAATAAAAGAATAGCAAGTATATATAAAGCTATTACTTATTAAAATAGAAGAAATACTTATTATTTTTTACTAAAATAGTAATTAGTATATTATAATTAGTTATAATAGTCTAGTTATTTATATTAGAAAGTAATAGAAAAATTAAAAACCTAGTATTTCTTTATATATTTAGTATATATATTTCTAAATATAAATTAGAATATATAGCTCTCTAAAACTAACTAGTACTATTATATAAATAGCCTTATTATAATAATACTATAGAATTATATATAATTTCTAATTCTAATATAATTATTACTTATAAAGCCAGTAATATAACCTTTATAGCTATTGAATTATAACTTATAAAGTTATAATATCGAATATATATGAATTTCTATTTATAAACAGGTAGCTATTTCTAAATAAGGTAAGATACCTGCTTATAGAAAGACGTTAGCTATTTATAGAGGATTTAAAGTAGCCCGAAAAAGACTTTAGGGTAAATTAATAATATAGAATTAGAAATGGCTTAATTAAATTATAAAAATAGCTTGTATAATTTTAGGCTAACTCTAATATTTTACTAAAATGAAAATTTACTAATTATTATATTATTAATTTATAGCTTCCTATAATAGCTTATTTAATCTATATAAAAGTATATTATATATAAATATTTTATTATATCTTTATAACTTTCTTGGTTCTTTATTAAATAACTAAGACTATTACAAGTAATTGGCCTAACTACTATATCTTGAAATATAAATAGTATAATATAAGTATAAGTTTCTTATAATATCTAGTTCTTAAGTTAGTTTATAAATAAGATTAATCTAATCCCTAATTCTTTACTATTTAATATATTATTCTCTAAATTATAGTTATTAAATATATCTTGCAAAGGTTTTGGCTAGTTGCTATTTAATAGTAGCTCCTTTATTAATAAATTAACTTGATCTATAAGAAGGTAATTTTCGAGTTTTTGTAGTCTTTGGCCTTGCTATACCTGTTCCTTGAAAATCTACGGAATAATAATATTTATATTAGCCTATAGGGTACTTTACTTCAAATATTAATTATTAGTAACTCTATTATAACAGGCAAGTCTGCGTATTAGGAGCAGTCCATATTACTAATAACGCCACGGCTAGATCTGGCAATAATAGCTACTGTGACCCAAATAAACGGGGGGACCGCTCGTGTAAACCCAAGCGCAAGAAGAACAAGAGTAGGAAGAAAGCCAAATCTATAAACAGCTCTAGCTAGCCCAGTATTAAATATGGTGGTGCTTAATGGGGAATTGGGAAGGGGAAAGAGATTAGCCATACAGATCTGCTTTTCCTTCCTTTCTAAATATATCTAACACTGACTGGTAGAATTCTACTGGCTATACCGAAACGCTTTTCCATCTTCCTAGATATTTCCAATACCAGGAGAATCCTACTGGCTATACCGCCTTTCCTTCTTCCTGGTATTAGCCAAGACTAATAGAAATCTACTGGTTATACCGATCCCGCCTTTCCTCCTTCCTAGAAACTTCTAAGACTGGTAGAATTCTACTAGTCGTACCCATCCGCCTTTCCATTTTCCTCGATATTCCCCAACTCCAGGCATGACAAAACCGCCTAACTATTTACGGGTCTTTGAAGTACTGGTAGAATTCTACCAACATTACGAGTATTATCACGTGCTGGTGCATCTCTAAGCGCATGGCGGCATAACTAAATTTGCTTGACCAATCCTCCCAATTGGAGGTCTATTCTTGGATACAGTTCAGAATATTTAAGGGAACTCCATGGGGCGGTAAAATCATGTGACCGACAGTTGCTCCCACATATCGCTATTGGTCGGCGCCAGTTCAGGGGACTCTATCACACTAGATAGGCGCTCATCCCCGGCGCCTAATTACAGGCCCCATACATGACCCCGCTCAAATTCCTACGATTCCTCGATATGAGCATTAACTTCTTGCCTGTCTCCGCTACCTCCTACCCCGCATCGAAGTGATAGACGCAATGGCAGAACCTATAGGCGTGGCTTCCGGGCTGCTGACTTTGGCTACCTTCGCCTTCCAGTCTAGCATCGCGCTTTACCAGACGGTCCAGAGTTTTCAATTTCACCCCAAACGCGTCCGCGACCTCGAAGACGAGCTAGAGGCATTGAGCGGGGTTCTGGGCTCGCTCACCGAGACAGTCAGTGCCACTACTGACGTAGACTTCTCTGCGCTCGATCTTCCCTTGCGATGATGCGGCAATGCCTGCAAAGAGTTTGGACAGGAAATCACGAAGTGTTCGTCCCGATCCGGTGGCAGTCGGACCAGCTTCCGAGACTGGGCCAAATTGAGGTACATGGGTGACGACATCGACGGTTTCAGGCAACTCTTAGCTGGATACAAGTCTACCATCATTATTGCCCTCACCGACGCAAGCCTGTGAGTCTCTGTATTCCTGTACAGAACCGGAGCCGTTCTAACCATTACCTTGTCCGGGTAGACGCAAATCCTCCGTTACGGCCGAGAGCGTCAAGATCTATAGAGACCTCATAAAGACTGCCACTGATGATCTCGATGCGCATCTTCAAAGCATCGATGAGAAGCTCGAGACTGTATTTGGACACACTGTGGCGGAGTCCGACTTGGATACAACAGAACTGCGACTCATGAAGGAGGAGCGGATGAGCACGCAAAAGTGCCTCCAAATCTGTGCCCAGCTGTCTGACCATATCGATCAGATCCAGCTCACGACTCGGCTCAGTGGCTCTCCAGGATCCATGGATCCAGAAGATGCGGTACCCGAAAGACTCACTACTGAGGGCCTGCAGGAGTGCAAGAATAGCCTCGCTCTTACGGCCGCGAAGTTGGAAGGGTATATGAAAGATCTTATCGACCGATTAGTGGCAAAATCGAGGACAGCTATGACTTCAGAGGAGGAACTTGCGGATCTTACAAGGCTGCGGGACGAGTGGGAGACGGCCCGCCAGTGTATAGGGATCTGCTCCAAAGCAGGCGTCCACTTGAAGGAAAACATTACCACCATTGACAACTACGCTACAGGCGACGCTATACAGTTCATGGTTTCTACTGACGGGAAGGTCGTCCACGGTAAAAACCGAGGACTTGGGTGGAGAACCAGGCAGGTCGGAGGCCACCTCAGTGATGTCTCGCTCCAGCAGTTATCAAGGGACATGTCAAGCCTCAGGGTCGAGAATACGGGGACTGAGGACCTGTCTTCGCGAAGCAATACGGAGAGACCAATAGAGACGCAGACAGAAGCGAGGGGTCATTTCGAGGGGCGGTACGGAGTGGGACTCAAGCTTACTTCGCCCCACTCGGAAGGTGCGATAGCTAAGAGAGGGTTCGACTGAGTTGGAGGATGCCAAGGATGGTCTTGCCTAAGATTTGTGTGAGGGTTTGAGTCAAGGTGTACATTGTAGGTTAGACGTAGCACGAGGAATTAAAGGAAGAAAGAAGGCTTCTTTCATCTCCCAATCCGTCTCGACTCTCCGCTCCCTCGCCAGCTCGCGATATCCCACCCGTGTGTATGTCCCATTCACGCGTGCACAGCCGTCTCGTACAGATGCAACCCTTGCAGTACCATGCCCACAGACAGGCGCCGTACAGATTCGTCAGGTAGTCGAAGGGATTGGACAAGTCGGCAGGGACGTCGGCGATATCGGCGGTGAGTGGCTCCGTCGTGAGCATCGCTTGGTAGTACGTGTTGAGTATGGTGCTCGAGTGCGTGGCGGAACTCGTATAATCTCCGTAAGCTGCTATCAGAATTCGGACTGCAATACTAGCCCTAGGAATATGCAATCGCTTGCAGACATTCCAAGGAATACAACGGCGCATTAAAGTATATATATTTATCGAATCAAGTCGTCGCGTCCTCTTCAGTTAGAGTAGGTCGAGAGGGAACTGCACTTCCGGTCTCGCGAATAAGGTTTTGCGGCACGCGAGGATTAGTAGATCCGGGGGGAAATATCTATTATATTGTAAATAAGTTACATCCAGAGCATTTAGTTAGGCATAAAAAGATTATAATATCTCGTCTTTAATTGGAAATCCGATACCCTAAGTCTTATAAAACCGTATCTAGTTATTGACGAGTTAGTTAATATAAGTTATTATTTCAGGTGAAATAAAGATCCTTCTTATCTTCTTGCCCCTGAACGCATTAATGGTAGTAACTATATAATCTGAATTATAATAGTCGAAGACAATATGCAAATACTCCTCAGTTATAGAAGTCCCGATATAGGTAACCTTTTCGACTTCGAGGTATTCCCGTATACAAAGGTCCTTAATAAGCTGAGCCGCAATAACCTCTTCTTCGTTAGAGCGTTTTCTCCGATATTAAACCAGATATTATCCGGCTTCCTGTTTTAATAGATTCCTGCTAAGCTCCGGCTCGGGCATGCTCAGAGTGGCCATGGTATAATAGGAGCACATGGGGGGAAACGTATATTAGCAGCAAAAGATTTCATTGTCTAGCTATTAGAGTGCTTGGCGAAACCCCAGTTGCGTCCGACCACGTAATGCGATTAAACTAAACCCAGGGTAAACCCCTTTAAACCAAACTACCGACTACTGCCGACAGTACCGACTAAGACGTTCCCTCGGACAAGGTCTCTGATACACTACTGTCTGAACTGGTAGGCGGGCTGGCGTATGCGTGTGCCTCGCATTTTTTATCTGAGTCGAAATCCAATGTCTCATCGTATAGGGCATTGGCATACGCCCCATCGCAGCCATTGGTGCGACACCGCTGCCCAACATCACATCCACAAGCAAGACGTTTTGTAAAGGATGAACACATGGCAACTAAGGTCTGCTTAACTTCTCCTATCAAATGATGCTGAAATTTTCGTGGATGCTGTCTCTTGTCAGAGCTCAGGTGACGAACTTTTCTAGGAGGAGTGGGGGATTAACCAGAGGGTAAAGGGGGAAGGTCCGGTGCATTACTTGCAAAAGAACACTCGATGCATTATCGGTCTTTATTAGCAAGACAGGCCTAATTAGATTAGCATAAAAGCAGCGAAGTCGTTTAACTAGTGTGAGAAGAGTTGTGACCGTAATATTACACAACGCGGTTAGCTAAGAAGCATTTGATGTAATTTCCATGGCTCCTATAAGAATATTACTTCTGAGATAAGTATCTTGGGATATTATGGCTCGTAGGACTCTATATATCTTAAGAGAATAATCTTAGGACCGTAGATGTCGCAGGGGGATTCTCCTAAGAGAATTCTCCTATAACCTTAGAGATCTTAGGAGAATGCTCTTAAGACCGTAGATATCGTAGGAGAATTCTCCTAAGATAATCCTCCTAGGAGAGTTCTCGTAGGAGCCTTAGAATTTTAGGAGAAATCATTTAGGGAATTTCTCTGAGGATTTTTCTCCTACGACTAAACAAACAATGTCGTGCACGCTACGCCTCGTGTATAACGTGGCCCCCGTGCTTCTCTACCAGAATTCAACTTATAAACAACTGCTATACTGCAACACTAGGATTATGTATAATCTGACCTTTTTGGTTAGATCAATAACATCAAAAATATTTCGGCCTTAGGAAGAGAACTGGCGATGTTCTGACCTTTCGGGTCAGATCATTAACGCTAAAAATTTCCTTAATAGAATGGAACTAACCCGATGTTCTGACCTTTTAGGTCAGATCATCAGCAGCAAAAATATTTCAGCCTAAGGCTAACACATCCCTTTCGCTAGCGCTCTCCAGCGTCCAGGGAGCAAATACGCTAGCGTCAGGGCGCCGAATTTTGCTCTATTCGCCGGCGTTCGTCAAGAGCCAGCGAAATGGATGCTTGACTTGACTTGACTTGAATTCATAGACCGTCCCAGCTGCCATTTGGCTGCTATGCGGCTTGCTAAACTATGACACTATTGTACATTATGAGAAGTTCTTACATCGGAAGTCAAGATCCTCTCACAGGTGCTCTCAACTCCTATATGTACTACAATACCCAAGAAACCCAGCGAAATGGATGCGCCAGCGTCGGGGAGCCGAATGATGCCCCCCATCCCTGACGCCGACGTTCCTCAAGCGCCAGCGAAACGGATACGCCAGCGTCAGGGCGCCAATTTTCTGCTCCCTTTCCAACGCCAGCGTTCGGCCCCTCACTCACTCTCCCTATGATTCTCACCAGCGCACCTTTTACTAAAGGGTGTCGGAATGGGTTCCTATAATAATACTAAATATAGCTAGTATGTCAGGAGCTTAAATTGGCTCCGGCCCGTCGGTAAAGGGGGAGCCGAAATAGGCACTTAACGCAGATTGGTGTGGGGATCCCGTTTTGGCTCCCAAGTCCTCAACTAGCTCTCGCGGAGAACCCCAGTAACCGCCTCCGGGAACTAATAGTAGTTCAAGGCTGGCGCATAGTTACCTGTGGAAGAACAAAGTGTAGAAACTTCTCGGGAGGGGCTTAAGCTGGAGAGAAATCCTAGAAGAATTGTCCACTCTAGAAGACTATTACGGGAATTATTAGTATAGATTTGACAAGACAAGCAAGGTTAGAGAAACCGGAAATCCGTATTACTAGCAAGATATTTTAAGTAATTAGTTCGATATCTAGAAATTAATATTAAAGCACATGCTCAGTTATGGTATTACTACTAAGAGTAAGTTACTCGGGGCTAAGGTATGAAAAAACCGTGTACGTTATCCTGTAATACTCTGAGGTATAGTCCTACAAGCTAACGTACTCTTAGTTACAGTACTATAGCTGAGAGTACTCGGGCCTGAAGTATAAATAAGGCACGTACGCTATCTTGTAGTATATTAAAGTAATATACTTCAGGCATGATTACTCTATAGTATAGTATTTCAACCTGATCTACTTGCAATTGTAGTACTCCGAATCTAAAAATAGTTTCGGCTTTTATAGCCCTGCTATTCTATATTAAGAACTCCTTGGGAAACCTACCAACGATAGCCTTTAATAATATCATGTTACGACCTGGACTCGCTTAAGCCTTGACCTACGGGCCGGCCCGCTGATCTCACTTGGTTTGTATACATTACTTGCAGTGTGTCAAATGATTTAGCTTGATTTGATTATCGCCTCTGAATCAAATCAAATCAAGTCAAAATCTACTTAATCAAATCATAATCAACTATAATCAACTATAATTGATTATAGTTAATTATTTAGTCACGTGACCGTGCACGTATGCTCGGAGATTAGAAAAGCGAAATAAGGCTAAAATAAGGCTTAGGCTAGCCTATATCCGGTATCGCTTAAGGTGCTTCTTACTAAATCGGGTATCGTGCCGCTTGGCAAGCGAAGCGGCACTAGCCGAAAGCGCTAAAACCTCCTCGATTTTCTCGTAATTTCTCGCTATCTTATAAATCTTATTATTATAAATAAAATAGTTAAAAATAGGCCCTCTCATAAATGGGCGCTTTAATATTAGGGGGTTGTATCTAATTAGACGCTTATTAAAGAATCTTCTAGATTCTAGAGGTTTTATATATAAATAAGTGATTTTCCTCAAGTTATTCCCTTTCCTCTTATTTTATATATAAATATCTCAATAACTATAGCTCCAATTAAGAAGCTTTTGACTATAAACTTACTTATTTTTACTCGATATATTCGAAAATGTCTCAATAATCTTTAATTAATCTTAATATCCCTCAAAGTAGGGAGAAATAAAAAAAGCAGAAAATAAGAATAAAAAGGATAAAGAAGAGGTTTCTAAGGAAGATAACTAGTTTTTTATACCAGATTTAGACTAGCTTTATACTCTTATATATATTTTATAAGCTTTGTTTATATCTTATTAATATAGCTGTTAGTTATTTAATAATTATTTAAGTTACTTGATATTACGGTTATTATAATATACGGTACTAGTAGGGGTTAGACTAAAGCTAGCAAGGCATCTGGCATCTGAGCGAGGCATCTGTAGTCACCTGATGGTTACACGTGACCCCGAGCTTAAGTTAGCACGTGGGCCCGTGCGTAGCTCGCGATTATTTAGATCCGAGGCTCCTTCGAGATCCTCTTCTCTCTTTAGCTTTGAATCGTCGAAATAGAGATAGTCTAACCACGCCTTCCAGGCCCTAGATCTTGTACTCGTAATACTTGAGAAATTCAAGTTTTCTTAGTATTACGTAATAATTATAGTTAATTATAATTAATTATAATTATAATTAAATCAAATCAAGTCAAAATCTACTAAATCAAATTATAATTAATTATAATTAACTAGCCTTGATTTTTTTTTAATATACTAATTACTTGGTTTATATATACTTCTTGGTTTATATATAATACTTGGTTTATATATACTATTTGGTTTGTATATACTACTTGATTTATATATACTACTTGGTTTATATATATTACTTGGTTTATATAAACTATTTGGTTTATATATACTACTTAATTTATATATACTACTTGGTTTATATATACTACTTGGTTTATATATATTACTTAATTTGTATATACTACTTGGTTTATATATACTACTTGATTTATATATACTACTGGTTTGTATATACTAGCAATATACGACAGAGACTAATATTATAGGAAAGGTTACGACTGCGACTAGCTCATGTCACGTGCTTGCTTGGCCAGTACACACCTGTATATAAGCAAGCCGGCGAAATAGAGCTCACCCAAAGACAACTTTAACTCCTATAACTATATGAGATATCTCTCTATATATTTTAGTTCTGACTCTTCTTCTAAGTACTAAAGATAACAGATTTCGAATATAAGCCAATTAGCCTCGAGAAGCCTGCCTTTTGCCTGCTCTAATTACTTAAAAGTAATAATAATAACCCTATTTAGTATTAGCTTTTTGAATTAAAGCTTACCTTACCAGAATATACTACTACCTTACTAGAATACGTCTATAATTATACGGCTTTATCTTATATATAGGGTAATAAATCTAGACTATATAATATAATTATTAATAGAAGTAATATAATAGTTACTAAAAATATATATCTTATACTTTAAAATCTCTATTACTAAGAATAAGACTAGGTTTTTTAGGTTAATATCTTTTATATTAATTAAGATAATAATAATAAATAAGAATAGCAAGTTTAGTAAATAGAATCTATTTATAATAAAACTAAACGAGTAATTATCTGGCTAGGTAAAGCTATTTATAATATAGACTATATTATATATTATATAAAGAAGCTAGAGAAAAAGAGCTTTAAATATACCTCTAATAGCTAGGAAATTTTAGAATAGATTTATATCTAGTTATTAGTAATATATAATTTAAAGCCTAACTAAAAAGACCTTTTAGTTAAAAGTCTATAGTTACTTTTTTATTAAAGTTAGTTTAAGAGAGTCTGGATTATAGAAGAAGCTACTAATACTTAAGTAACAAAAATTATCCCAGAACTATACTATTAACTAATCTTGGATATTATATTAGATTCTTGCCGGAATAGCTTATAATAGGCTTAAAAGCGGGATCTTTATATAATATTAGATAAATTCTGTAATAGTAAAGTAACTAATTCCCGAAATAAAATTTATACTTTATTAGATATATCTTTAAATATATATAATATTAATCTTTTTAGAACAGATTATAGAAAAAATCTTAAAGATACTATTTTTAATATTATCTTATTCTTACTTAACCTTAATAAGTTAGATACTTCTATTTATTATTTCTTTAATTAGATATTATAAGAGTTCTTAAGAGATTTAAATATATTTACTAATAAAGTACTTAAGTATATAAAGAATACTAGATATAAAGTAGTTATAAAGTTATTATTCGAGACAGGTAAGGCAGATATGAATTCAAAAGATTATAATAGTCGAATACTACTATTATAGGCTATAGAGAAGAGATACGAGGCAGTTATAAAGGTATTATTTAAAAGAGGCACTTAGATTAAGAGTACGAATTATAATAGTAAGATACTACTATTACGGGCTATAGAGTATAGGTATAAGGCAGTTATAAAGCTACTATTCGAGAGAGATACTCAGATTAAGAATATGAATTATAATAGTAGAATACTACTATTATAGGCTATAGTATATAAGTATGAGGCGGTTATAAAGCTACTATTCTCGAGAGGTACTCAGATTAAGAATATAGATTATCAGATTCTAATACTACTATT
Source organism: Hyaloscypha bicolor E (assembly GCF_002865645.1). NCBI lineage: Eukaryota > Fungi > Ascomycota > Leotiomycetes > Helotiales > Hyaloscyphaceae > Hyaloscypha > Hyaloscypha bicolor. The sequence continues at coordinate 122,095 of NW_020194625.1, read as the reverse complement.
ACGGGCTATAGAAAAGAGATATAAGGCAGTTATAAAGCTACTACTCGAGAGAGGTACTCAGATCGAGAGTATAGATAGTAAGGGTGAGATACTACTATTATGGGCTATAGAGAACAGGTATAAGGCAATTATAAAGCTACTACTCGAGAGAAGTATTTAAATCGAGAGTACGAATTATTAGGGTCAGATACTACTATTATAGGCTATAATATAGGAATATAAGGTAGTTATAATACTATTACTTAAGAGAGGTACTTAGATTATAAATATAATTCATAAAATATATAATAGTAAGATACTATTACTACTAGCTATAGTATAGAAATAGCAGGTATTTATAAAGCTACTATTTAAGAAAGATACTAAAAATCCTATAAATTTATAATTATAAAATATATTATATATATTTTATTTTTATAACTTTAATAGAAAGAATTATAAAAGAGCTAATATTTATATATAATAAAATATTACATTAAATATATTTAATATTTTTTAGAAGCTTTTATTAAAAATATTTACTAATAGGAAATAATAAAGTTTTTAATTTAATAACTTATATAAAATATTACTATAATAAGAAATAAACTAGAGATCCATTTTATAACTCTATTAAAAATATCTCTATATTCGAGCCTAGAATATCTATTATTAATTTAATAAAATATATATTTAATAATAATTAAAATAAAGATATTTCTTATATATAATTATATTATATGAATTTCATTTCTTTTAAAAGTTAAAAAAATATTATAAAACTAAAATAAAATCAGATTAGCCCTAGCTAAACTTATATAATACTTATAGCTACTTATATTTACTTCTTTATTTATCTCAATATTCTCTATTTATAAATTACCTTATTTCCTTTTTATTTTCTAAATTTCAATCTTATATTTTATTTCCTCTAAGAACTAAAAATAGAACTAGTATTATAAAGTCTTTATAGCTTTTATAATAGTAATATACTAGTTAGAAAGCTATTAATATAAGGAAATAGTTAATAAAAATTATATAAATATTAAAAAACTATAAATATTAAAAAACTAGTATTATTAAAAAACTGGTATTATTAAATTACTAGTATTATTAAATTACTAGTATTATTAAATTACTAGTATTATTAAATTACTAGTATTATTAAATTACTAGTATTATTAAATTACTAGTATAAAGAAACTATTAGTATTATAAGGCTATTAGTATTATTAAAATATTAGTATTAAAGATTTATTAATACTAAGAAACTATTTATATTATAAAACTATTAATATAAATAATTTATTAGTATTATAAATCTAATAATATTAGAAAGTAATTAGTATAATATAATATAGCAAGCCGTATTTTATTAAAATTACTTTATTTTAATAGTTTTAATATTTTGGTTATATAGTAAAAACTAGGGCCTTTTATATATAACTTGCGGGAATTATATAAGAAAGCTAGTTTTTCTATAGTTCTAGATAATAATCTCTTTTCTACATTTAATTAATTAAGCTTTTATATATTATATACTATTTATACTTTATTATTTATGTTTTTAATCTTATTATTTTATTATTAAATTACGTTTTATATTCTAATATACTTTATATAGGTTTTTGTCTTATTATAATTTCCTTTTTATAATAAATAAGTTAATAATATAATAAATATAAATATTACTTATTTAAGAAAATAATTATAGCTCTTATTATCTAGATATAAAAACTATTTAAAAGCCTTTACTATTTAGATAATTCTATATTATTTTAAGTATTATTTGCTTTTATATAGAAATGGCTTATTAAGATAATTATTTTTAAGATTAAAAGAAAAATAGCCTTTTTATTTATTTATAATTATTTTAATAAAGTTATTATAATTCTTATAATATATTAGAAGTATTTTCTTTTTATAAATTATATTAATTTTTCTTAATTTTAGAAAACTTAAGTTATTATATATAATTATATATAATAAAAGCTAAAGAAATTAAAATAAGGTTATTTAAAAAAAGAAATAGACTATAATTATAAAAGTATATAAATATAGAAAGTTTTCTAATATATATATTATATTATTTATTTATTATTCTAAAAGAAATTAATTATTATTAATAGAAGAAATAGTAAATAGAATTCTAAATAAAACTAAAAAAAGTTAAAGCTAATTCTGTTTTAATAATAAATATATCTATTTTTAATTAATTTACTTCTATATAATATTAATACTAAACTTTAAATATAATATTTAAATAAGAACTATTAAATAACTTTATTATAAATAAAAAGTAAATAATCTAAATATAAAAATATAATATAACTAGATATAGGATATAAAGATTAAAAAGAATTAATAGAAAGAATTATAATTTTACTTTATAAATAATCTATAATACTATAATATAGCTAGTATATAATATACTTTATTTTTATATAATAATATTCCGAACTATTAGTTTATAAAATTAGAATATAGTCTTTAAATAATATAAGAAAGCCAAATTAAATTCTAATAAAGGCAACTTTCCGGATATTATTTTAATATATATAATTCTAAAAATATTACTAGTATTATAAAATTATTTAATAGATCTTATATTCGAGTTAGTTTTATTAGATAAGGCTTTATTTATAGATTTTATTTAAAAGTAATATATAGAAATTAGAATCTATATTAATAAAAATTTAATTCGAATTAAATATTAACTATTATATATTTATATAATTATAATTCCCAGTCCAATTATATACTATAAATATATCTTTAGCTAGATTTAAATTTTAATAATTTCTAATACTATATATTTAAAGAAAGTTATAAGATAAAGAAATTAAGAATAGAAAACTTTTAAAAGCTAAAGAGTAATCTTATAAACCCTTATTATATAATTCTTAAACTATTAATATTAATAAAAACTAGTTCCTGAGCCTTATAAATTAAATAATAATAAATAATTCTTAATATAGTTTTATATATATAAAATGCAGTTAAAGATATATATTTATTATTTATATAAGAGCTATTTATTTCTAATACAAATAATATATTAGATTTTCTTCTAAGTAATACGGAATTTATTAGCTAATTAAAAGAGTTCGGAAGTAAGAAATTTCTTTTTAATTAGATTTTTAGAGACTAAAACTAATTATAGCTTATAAGTATAATAGAAAGATTAATAGTAGAGGTTTTTCGAGAGATAATATTTTAGGTATTTAAATCTCGAAAAAAATTATAAAGAATTTATTATAATTATAATTATTTTATAAGTTTGTATTTAATAATAGATTTATTAATATTTATTTTCTTTTCTATAACTATTATATTCTATTACTTATTTAATTGCCTTTTTATTATTTTATTATAAATTTAAAAGAAATAATCTTTTTTATATATTTTTTTAATTTTATTTTTTAAGCTTTTTTTATATTCTTAAGCTATTTATAAAGGTTTTTATATTTCTTTATAACCTTTTTTAAGGGCTATTTAATAAACTTATACTTTTATTTAATTTTAGTAAATAGCTCTTTTATTTATTATTTAAGGTTAATAATATTAGAATTTATTATAAAAAATAATTTTATAACTTTATTAGAAATTTTTTTTAAAATACCGGAATTATATTAAATACTTATATATATAAAAGCCCGAATTAGTCTATTATTAGAGATATTTTTCTCGAGAAAAATGTTTTATATATTAAATCTAATAAATTTATTTTAATAGATTATATTAAAAATTCTGATATTAGAACTATATCTTAAAATCTAATTATATATAAAATTAGAAACTATATTTAGAAATAGCTATTAGTCTAAAATAATAAAATAAAATTAGATAAAATATATACTATTAATTATATTTATTATATCTTAGTAAAAGTAATAGTTTATTAGCTTATTTTCTAAGGTAAAATCTTTCCCGAAATAGCTAATATAAATATATATATTAAATAAAATATTACTTGAAATCTCGACTTTATTTACTTATTTCCGGTTTAGATTAATTTATAAAAAACTAATTACTTGAATTATTAAAACTTTTAATATATCTTTATTACTTTTATTTTTATATTTTTTAGATTAATAATAAAAAAGAACTTAATAAATATATAGCTATTAATAAGAACTATATTATTATAAAATATATAGGCTAAAATATAAAAAATCGAATAGAAAATAAAAAGAAAATTCTTCTAAAATAGGAAAGTTATATTAAAAAAAAGAAATTAGCTAGAGCTTAAAATCTAGAGAAATATAATATATAATTTGGGCTTATTATTAATTCCTTTATAGTATTATTAAAAGACCTCTATTATAAGAATATTTTATTTTTTTAATTTTTAATTTTATATAATTTAAAAGCAGATATTTTTATAATAAAATATTTATATTATTATATTATTTCTTTAAACTTATTTAGCTTAATAGTATTATAGGCCTGCTATAATAGCTTTCTAAGCTTATTAATCTTAATAATAAAGTAATTATTTATATTATTAGTTATAATAATATTTTTCTTTTTAATACTATAATTATTATTATAGCTAGCCTTTTTTTAAGGCCTTTATTAAGGATAGTAATAGTATTATTATTAGAATTAGAGGTAAAGAGATTATTAATATTTAATTTAGAGCTATTACTAATATTACTTTAATTAGTATTTTCTATTTTACTAAATAAATTTTAATTAGTTTTCTTCTTTAATATATAAATAAACTTTATTAGATAGCTATTTATATAGGCTTGAAATAGTAGTATTATAATAATATTAAATTAGTTATTTTTAATAAAAAAACAGATTTATTATAAGCCTAATAATAAATTAGTAAAAGAAATAAATTATTTAATTTAGTTACTAACTTGAGTTTAAATATTATATTAATATTAAACTTATTTTTTAGCTTAATATATATAATGAAAATATAGAAAGAAAATAAAATACTTTAATAATCTCGAGTAAATTATTTATATTTACTATATAGTTATTAATTTAATAATAGAATATCTTGAACTTTTTCTAGTATTATTTAATAGTTTTTTTTTCTTTTACCTCTTTATTATATAAATCTTATAGATCTAGTAAAGAAATAATAATATTTATTATTATTATAATTTTATTTAAGAATAGCTATTTATTATAGACTTATTTATTAATAATTATAATTATATTATAAAGGCCGAAATATTTTAATAAATATATCTAATAAACTTCTATTTAATATAATAAATATTAGTCTTAGTATTATTAGTATTTACTAGCTATAAAAACTATTTTTATATATAAATAACCTTTTTTATTAAGTATTTTTTTTTAATATCTAATTAGTATTAGTATATTTTTTAAGAATATTTTAAAGAATTTTAAAAATATATTTTACTAGAACTTGAATTATAGAAATTATAATTCTATATATAGTTTTATAAAAACAAATATAAATAATAGATTATAATTAAGAGAATTAAATCCAAAAGCTACTAATAATAGAAAAATATTTTATTATTAAAAATAAAATAATAAGAAAAAGAAAAACTTTTAAAAATAAATATAAAAGTTATAAAATAGTAATAGTATAAAATAGAAGTAATAATATAAAAATAATAAGTAAAAAAATCCGTTTATTTTAATTTATTACTTAAATAAATATTTTTCCTAATAACTTTTACTAAAACTTTCTTTCTTTATTAATATTAATTAATTAATCTAATTTAATTATATTATAGGCAAATATACTACTAATATTAATAAGGCTATTTTCTTAATTTATTTGCTTTATATTTACTAAGCTAAGGCTTTATAAAGAGCAAATTTACCTAAATAAACTATTATAAATATTAAAAATATAGCTATTAAAGTTTAGATTCAATATAATAAAAAGAAGTTATTTCTATTTATAATTAAAAAGTAAGTAAAGTAAATTAGATAAAAGAAAGGCTTTAGAAAGTTAGGAAAAGTTATAAATAAAAAAGTAATTTAGCTAATAGAAGCTTATATATTAAATAAAAGTTAAAGAAAAAAGCTTTTTTAATATTTATTATAAAATAATTAAGAAGAAGCTATATATTTATTACTTTTACTAGTAGAAATTAATAAAGAAACATTGTTTTATAAATATATAAAAAGCTTAATAATTTGAGATTATACTTTTATAAAAGAATTAGAATATTATAAAATAATAGAAACTTATTATTTCTAATAAGGCAGTAATTATTATTTCTATTAAGTATAATATATAAAATATCTTATAAATAGTTAAGGAATTAAAGAAATATTATCCTAATTATATTAAGTAATAATATAATAATTATATAAAAGTAATATTTTATATAAATTTTATATATAATTATAAAGAGCTATATTATATTTATTATAAGTAAATAAAAGAATAAAAAGAATTAAATTAAATAAAGATAAATAGAATTAAATTAAATAAAGATAAATAGAATTAATAAAAAAGAAATAGAGGTAAAATATTATATAATATTTAATATTTAAAAGAAAATAAAATAAGAAGAAATAAAAGTAGCTAAAGAAATATATAAATTGAAATATTTATTAGAAGAAAAATATATTTAAAAAAGAAATATTATAAAGAGAAATTAATAATTTATATTATATATATAAAGTTCTTAAGCTTTTATTAATTTCATTTTAGTAAGAACTTATAGTTTAATAATATAAATTAGATAAGTTTAAATATAATATTCTTTTTTATATTTTTTAATAAAATAATACTTTTTTATATATAAATAAATAAACTCAAAAAGAGTTAAAAAGAAGAATATTCTAGTATTTAAATATATTAGAAATTTTCCAGAAATAAATATAATAAAAGAAATTTAAATATTTCTAAGAATAGTAATTATTAAGAAATAGAATATTTCTTATATAATAAAATAAAGTAATTATATATAGAGAACTAAATAAAACAAGTTCTTACAAAATTAGATATATAATTTAGTTATATAATAAGTTATAATAAATCATTTTATTATAGAGTTTAAAAAAAGAAATAAATTTTATAAATAATATTTTTATTTTAGTATAATTTACTATAATAAGAGAAGTTATTTTAATAAAGTAAATTCGCTTATATAACTAGTAAAAAATAAACGAATTCTTTTATTTATAGTTTTTATATTATTAAATAAGAATTATATTTAATATTAAAAGTAATTAATTCTAATTTTTATTACTTTATATTACTAGTACTATTTTAATTTCTTAGCTATTTTAATTATAGAATAGCGGTTTATAAAAAAGTAGAAATATTTATTATAATATTAATATAACTTAATAATATAAATAATTAATCTTATTTTATACTTTCTTATATTATTTAAATTATATTAATTATAAGATAATAAGTTATAAAAAAACAGAAATATCTATTATAATATTAATATAGCCTAATAAAATAATAATTAATTAAGTTTATAAGTTAATAGTTATATAAAAAGTAATAAGAAAAATATATGTTAAAGATATTTTATAAAAAAGAAAATAAATAAAAGAAAATGAATAAAAGAAAATAAATAAAAGAAAATAAATAAAAGAATATTGAAATAAGAAAAATATCTGAGAAATAATAAACTTTAAAAGTTTTTATATATAAGGGAATTATAATTAAGGCTATAGAACTTATTTAGTTCGAATTCTTTAAAAGAAAGAATAAAGAGGAAATAATATAGAAAAGAAATATTTAAAAGAAATATAATAGTTATTAAAGATTAAAAATAAATAGAATTATAAGAACTTATATAATTAGAAATAGCCTTAGAATTAAGATAAATAAGATTTATTATAGCTAATAAAAAGCTATTTCTGGCTTTTAAATTAAGGAACTAAAATAATTAAAATAATTAAAAATAAAACTAGTAATTTTTAAATATAATACTATTATTATTATATTAAATAAATCGAGATATATATATTATAGTAATATTTAGTAAATAATTAAGACTATATAAAATAGTAATAAAACTAATTAAATTTAGTAGCCTAAACTATAATATTTTAAAATAAATTTTTTTTTTAAAGTATTATATTATAAGTATTTAATATATAATAAAATAATTAATAAAGTTATTAAAGTAAATTTCTAGTTTATTTATATTAGCTAAACTAAATAAAAATAATTTTTTTATAAATATAATATAAAATTATATTTACCTAATTAATATTTTTATTATTATAAATTTAATAAAAAATATAAATCTAATATTAAACTAAATATTAATTTAATTTTTAATAGTTTTATTAAGCTTGAAATTAATTAGAACTAGTAATTAAATATCTAAAGGCTTTAATATTAATTATAATTTTATAAAAGTAATAAATATTATATTTTAATATAATATTAATTATAAAGATTTAGATATTTTTTATTAATAGTACTAATATAGCTATTTTCTTTTAGGAATTATATATATAATTACGAGGTTCGAGAAACGAGATATAAATAATAAAATATAAAATACGAGATATAGTTATATAACCTTATATTTTATAAATAACTTAACTAGTAAACTAGACTTTATTAGACTTAATAGATTTAGGAATTATATATTAATATTATAATATTATAATTCTTATTTCTAAATAATTACTTTACTAATTTATATAAATAGTATTTTATATCTATATAATAGTATTATATATTACTAGTAAACTAATATTAATTAGTTTATATATATAAATTAGAAAATAGAATCTTTTAAGCTAAAGAAATATCTAGTAGCTTATAGTAAAATTAAACTAGTCTATATTTAAAAAAAAGAATTACCTATTAATTCTATAAAGTATTTAATAGCCTAAAAAAGAAAATAGCTAGCTTTTACTAAGAACTAAGAACTACTTTATTAAAGAAAGAAATTACTTATTAATTTTATACAAAAAGTATTTAGTAGCCTAAAAAAAAGACTCTAGTTTTTACTAATTAATAAATAGTTAGCTATTTAATTATTTATTTATTTAACTATTTATTATTTTTTAAAAATTAATTTCTTTTAATCCTAAAACTATTTTCTTAAAAAGTATTTTTTCTATTTATATAATACCCGAATTTATAGAATTCTTTCTCCGGAATATATATCTTATATATGTTTTGGAGCCCTTTAAAGCTTTAGATTCTCTCGGAATTATAATATTTTATTTTCTAAATTTCTTATTATAGATAAAAATTTTAAAAGCAAAATATTTACTTTAATATCTTTATTAGATATCTAGATATCTAAATATCTAAGTATCTAAATACTTATATTACTAAATTCTTTTTATAAACTTACTATAAACTATTTCATTTTTAAACTCTTTTTATTATAATTTATATATATATTAGAAAAGGCTTAGTCCTATAGGTTTAGTATAATAAAACTATAGAATAAATATATATAAATAAAAATATAAAAATGTAATATTAATCTAATTACTTATAATAATAAAAAGTTCTAAATTATCTTAATACTAGACTATTTTAATATAAGATAAAGAAATTAACTAATAATAATTTCTAGAAATTATTTAAGAATAATTTAGTACTTTTAATCTTAAAGTATTTAATTAACTAGATTAATACGAATTATATTAATTATAAGCTATTTTATAATATAATAGTATTTATATTAAATATAATAATAAAGAACTTTATATTATATAGTTCTTAGCTAATATTATTTAGGAAAAAGAATAATATATCTAGACTATAGCTAATATTATTATTACCAGACTAGACTTTAATATAAGTTCTATTATTTTATTATATATATTTTTTAATAATAATATTATAAGAAATTAATATATTAAACTAATTATTATTTATAATCTTTTATTACCTATAATTACTTTTACTAATACCGGACTATAAAGAGCTAGTAATAACGGATTCCTATTACCTCTATTACTTTTAAATAGTTCTTTAAATAGCTTTTTTATTATAAAACTAATTAGAGAAATAATAAAGATATATATTAAAATATAAAAATATAATAGAACTAATAATAGTTTTAACTAAAAACTTGCTATTTTTCTCGATATTTACTAATATATAAAGCTTTTATAAAAGGTATTAATAAGCGCTTTTCCTATTATATTAAAGGAACTAGTATAAGATTACTTTTATAATAATTAGCTCTTTTAATATATATAAAAAAAGGCTTATATAAATATTTATAGCTTTTTTAAAAGCCTTGGTTTCTAATATTAAAACTTAAATAAATAAAATACTATTATAATAGTAATTATAATAGCTTAGTATTCCGAAAAAAAAATATTTAAGCTTATCTAATTACTAATTAATAACTTATATAAATTATAATATAAACTAGTATTTGTTTTATAAAATATCGAATTCCTATATAATAAGATTATTATTTCTTATTAAAATATATTAGTATACTAATATATAGTCTCGAATTCTTTTTCTAATCTCGATTAACTTATTAATATATTCTAATTATTTATTACTATTTATAAGAAAAAGTAATAGATTAATACTAAAATTCTTTTTACTAATTAATAATATTATTTAAGAAAATAACTAAATAATTATTTATTCGGAAATTATTAATATAATTCTAGTTATATCCGCGGTTTCTGAAATAATTATTTAAATAATTATAAGTTCTATAATTATAATAACTATTTAAATAAGTTATATTTTATATATAGAAAACCCGAATACTATTTCTAGAAATATATACTATAGAAATAAAAGACTAAAAAGCTCGATTTAGAACCCGAAATTTCTATTAATTTAAGGCTTCGAATTTTTATTAATTTAATAAGAAGTTTAATAATAGCTATTTATAACTAGTAGCTAAAGTTAAAGAAAAAAAAATATTATAAAAGTAATAAAAATAATAATAGAGAGAACTATTTAGGTAATACTTTTAAGGCTCTTCTAGTCTTAATAAATAAAATAGAAAATTAGTATTTGGATTCTCATTTTACTTTAGTTAAAAGCCTTCTAGCTATTTTTATTATACTAATAATTATAGCTAATATTCTTATAAATAACCTTAATTTCTTTTCTTTTATATACTAATTAATAAATAAGAATTATATCTTGAAATCTAATAAATTATTAATAGAACTAGCTATAAAAAATACCTAAATCTTTATAATAAATAGTATTTCTAGATATAATACCTATTATTTTTATGAAATTATAATAAATACTAGAACTTCTAGATTCTTAACTACTAATTCTAATTAATTTCAAGTTTTATAATAAACTAATAATAGTATTAAACTTAATAAAACTACTAAAAATTAAATTAATATCTAGTTTATTATTAGATCTATATCTTCTATTAGATTTATAATAATAAAAATACTAATTAGGCAAATATAATTCTATATTATATCTATAAAGACTTTATTTTTATTTAGTTAACTAATATAAATAAGCTAGAAGTTTATTTTAATAATCTTACTAATTATTTTATTACTTTTATTAGATATTATATATTTATAATATAATATTTCGAATACTTTTTCCTGCTTTAACATACTATATTATAAAGCTTTATTTCCGAATTCTTTATTTATAATTCCTGTTTTTTTATAAATATTAAATTATAATATTAATATTATTATTTTAGTTATTTATTTATTAGTAAGTTCCGAAATATACTAGAATAAGTAGGCTATAATATTAATATAAAAGCCCTTAAATATCTTATAAAATACTATAAATAATACTAGAAATTCGAATAATTACTAGAATAATTTAAATTTAACCTAAGAAATAATATTAGCTTTAATTACTTTATTATTATTAATATTTTCTATATTTCTAATAAGCTTATATTCTATATTATTATTAAAGGTATCTGATATTAAGCCGACTAATAGCTATAAAATATTAGTATTTTATATATTTGAGATATCCTAAAATAATATTAGATTAATACCTATTTAGGCTCTTCTAATTAGATTATAGCAAATATTAGAAAGTAGTTTATAAATAAAAAGTTTATTTAATTTACAAATACTATAGGTATTAAAATTAAAATTATTCTTGTAAAAGCTTATAATTCTATTAGAATTATAAAATATTACTATAGCCTGATTTAATATATTTATTTTATTATTATAACTAAAATTAATAGAATTAGTAAAGATATTATATTTCAAATAGCTTTTAAGGCTATTAATAACTCTATAGGACCTAATAGTATTATCCTAATTCTTTTAGTTTATAGTACTTTACCTTAAATAACTAAATATAATACCTTATTACTAATTATATTATAGTAATTAATAGTATTTAAAAAAGTAATAGCAGAAATTCAAAAGCTTTAAACTAGATATTAAATCGCGAATACTTTAAATACCTGAAATAGTTCTAGTATTATTAATATCTATAAATATTTCCTAAATTCGGATATTCTTATATAATATAAAGAAAATACTAGTTAATTTAATAGTTAGAATGAGTTATATAAACTTATAATAATAGATAAGAAGTCTTATATACTAGTTTTATTATATAATAATACTACTTTCCGTTTAACCTTTATAAAGCCCTTTTATATAGGGAATATTAAGGTTATTACTAATAACTCCGAACCTGAATCTGTTCTCGAATTCTATAATAAAGCTAAAAGTAATATAGATATAATTCCTTTTATTATTTCTGCTATTTTATTAAAGTATAATAGAGAATACTCTTATAAGAACTCTAATATTATAGTATTTCTATAAGATAATAACTTATATAAGAATTCCTATTAAGTTAAAATTACTAGTTTTCTGAAAAGATTCTAGTATTAGTATAGCTATTTCTTCGAGAATTATATATATAATTACGGGATTCGGGAAACGGGATATAAGTAATAAAATATAAAATATAAGATATAGTTATATAACCTCGTGTTTTATAAATAATTCAACTAGTAAACTAGATCTTATTAGGCTTAATAGATATAGGAATTATATATTAATACTATAATATTATAATTCTTATTTCTAAATAATAATTTTATTAACTTATATAAATAGTATTTCATATCTATATAATAGTACTATATATTACTAGTAAACTAATAAAAAGTTTATTAGGCTTTAAAATATAATTTTTACTTATTATTTAATATATAAAAAAAGATAAATAAGGTTATTTATAAGAATATTAGTTATAATTATTAATAAAGCAAAAGTAATAAAAGTAACTAAAAAGCTTTTAATTAAAATAAAATAGAAATTTAAATAATATTTCTTTTCTTTATTTAATTTTACTAATAAAGCTTTAAAAGTATTATTTACTAGTTTGTTTTTATTACTTTTATTATTTTTTTCTTTTTTAATTTTAGTTATATATTAAATATAAGTATTATTAAAGTATTTATTAAATTTTTAGAAGTTTAGAAATCTAAATTAATAAATGTTTTTACTTTTAAATCAAGTAACCGAGATCCAAGGTCAACGCACGACCAGAGTCAACGCACGGTCATTTTACACCAAAACTCCCGAATTTTGAACTTTAATAAATGAGGAGCTAATAACCTAATTAACTTTAAAATTTCTATATTACTAGTATACTATTTTTCAAAGATAATTATAATATAAAAAATTAAAATTTATATAAAAGGCTTCTTTTATATTAAAGCTAAAAACAGAAAATTAATAATATATAATATTTATAAAATAATTATATAAAAGGAAAGAAAATAATAAATGTAATTAATCTTATATTAATAATATATTATAGAAAACAGTTCTAATTAAAAGTTTTTTTAAAAATATTAATATAATAATATAATTTATTTAAAGTTTTAAGTTTTTTTAAAAATATTATTATTAATAAAAGAATAGTATTATTTATTAAAAGTTTTAATAAAAACGTTTAAATATATTATGCTTTTAAATTACATAAAAGAAATATTTATTTTAATAAATAAATAAAATATATTTTATATTTTATTTAAAAACATATTCTTTTTTATTAAAAATAATTAAATTAAAGATAAATAAAAGTATTTTTAATTATTTTTTCTTATAATATTATAATATTATATAAAGTAAAGAATATAAAATAAAGAATATATTAAATACAAATGAATATATAATAATATTTAAAAGCAGAAATTAATTATTTATATTATTAAATTATATTATAATAAATTACAAATTATATAAGTATTTAATATAAGAAATATAACCATTTTGAGTAAGTTTTATATAAGAAAGCTTTTATTATATAATTCTTTAATTATTTCTTAATTTAAGCTTCTTTTAAGAATTTTTAATATTTTATTTAAAAATTTAAGTTAAAAGTAAAATTTTATAAGTAATATATAATAATATAAACTTTTTATATTATATACTTATACTTCTATATATAATGAAGCATTCTTACTAATATTAACTTTAAAGAACTTATATAGATATAATTATTAAATATTAAATTAAAATTATTAAGTTTTTTAATATTTTAATAAAAGCTAAGTTTAAGGTTATTAAAAATTGAAGATTAATTAAGAAAAATTATATATTAAATCTTTGGCTTCTTCTCTTTACAGAACTTAAAGAAATTTATTTTTCCAATTAGTAATTATTTAATAATTAAGTATTTAATATCGAGTATTCGGGTAAACTTGAGCGTGCATTGACCTTGGGCGTGCGTTGACCTTGGATCTCGGTTATTCTTAGCCTTTTATTTCTTTAATATATGTTTTTAAAAATAGTATTCGGGTTCTTTATATATAAAATATAACTTTAAAATATAATTATTATAATTATAAGGCTTAAAGTAATTATTACGAGTTCTAAAGTTATAACTAAATTTATTTTAATAATTTCCGAATAAATAATAATTTAGAGAATTTTATAAATAATATTATTAATTAATAAAACAGATTTTAATATTAATTTATTACTTTTACTTATAAGTAAAAATAAATAATTAAAGCTTATTAATAAGCTAGTTAAAATTAGAAGAAAAAATTAAAACTATATATTAGTATATTAATAAGCCTTAATAAAAAATAATAATTTTATTATATAAGAATTTAGTATTTTATAAAGTAAAAATAAGGCTATATTTTAATTAATATAAGTTATTAATTAATAATCAAATAAGCTTAAATATTGTTTTTTTTTAGAATATTTAATTCTTATAATTATTAAAGTAATAGTATTTAATTTATCTAAATTTTAATATTAGAAACCGAAGCTTTTTATTATAAAACCGGATTTCTAGGCTTGGAAAATAAAATAAAATAGCTTTTAATTCGAGGATTCTAAACTAAGGAAAAAAGCTCTAAATATAAAAGCTTTAGTATTTTAAATACTAGCTAGCTATATATATTATTATAGTTATATAATACTAAATTTATTAGTAAAATAGTAAAATATAATACTTTTAAAAAAGCTATAAATATTTATATAAGCCTTTATATATATATTAAAAGAGCTAGTTATTATAAAAGTAATTTTATACTAGTTTCTTTAATATAATAAGAAAAGCTTTTATTAATACCTTTTATTAATATCTTTTATTAATACCTTTTATAAAAGCTTTATATATTAGTAAATATTAAGAAAAATAATAAGTTTATAATTAAAATTATTATTAGTTCTATTATATTTTTATATTTTAAAATTTTATTTTTTTATTTTTTTATAAGCTTTTTAGCTAAGATAATAAGTATTAATTAAGGAATCTTTAAGCTTAGTAATTATAATAATAATAAAAATAAAAGCAAATAAATGCTTTAATTTAATTAATTAATAAATTAAAAATACTTGATTTTCTTTTATTTAATTCTTTTTAAAGTAAAATAAATTAAAATAATGGATTTCTTTAAAAGATTTATTTTAATTAGATTATTTTAATAATATTACCTTTATTTTAAATATATATAATTCTTTTTAAATAATATTATTATATTAAAGGCATTTTTTAAAAGCCTTATAATTTAATATAATTGTATTAATTAAAAATTATATTATAAAGGTTCTTAAAGTTATTTTTAAATAAACCTTATAAGTTCCTATTAAATATTTTATATAAGATATATTAATATAGTTTAGTATTTAGATATTCTAGAAGATTTATTTTTATAATATTAATAGTATTAATTTTATTTTTTTTATTTCTTAATTAGTTTCTTTTTTTATTATTATTTATATTAAATTAAGTTTAGTTATTTACTAGTATATATATATATAATTTAAAATAAGAGATATTTAAAAATGAGATAATTTATATTAGGTTTATAAAAATAGTTTAATAATAAAAGTATTAGTTAAAATAAATATTTCGTACTTAAATATTTTATTTATAATAAAGAAGTTAGGAAATAAAATATTATAATTTTAAAAGAATCTAAAGCTCGAGGAATTTAACTTAATAATAAAGTCGAAGTTATAATTGAAAAGCTTTAAGGGTATATATAAAGTATATATTTTCCGGAAAAAGAATTTTATAAATTCGGGTATTATATAAGTAAAAAGAATAATTACTAAGAAAATAGTTTTAAGGTTAAATAAAGTTAGTTTTGAAAAATAATAAAAGTTAAATAATTAATTAATTAATTAAATAGCTAATTGCATCTTAATTAATAAGAGCTAATATTTTTTTTAGGCTATTAAATACTTTTCCGGAATTAAAAGTAATTGTTTTCTTTAATTAGAAGTAAATTTGCTTATTTTAAATTACTAAATACTTTTTAATTAACTAAATCTTTTTTAATTCATATATATAATCTAATTAGTATTAGTTTATTAATAATATATATGAAATACTTAATATATAAATTAATAAAATAATTAATATCTAGAAATAAGAATTATAATATTATAATATTAATATATAATTTCTAAATATATTAAGTTTAATAAGAACTAATTATTAATTAAATAATATATAAAAAGTAAAATTATATAATTATATTATTAATAAATTTCTTTTTTAAATAATAAAAAATATATTATATAAATTTATTACTTTTATTAATGCTTTCTAAAAAGAAATTATATTTTATTATTATTTAATATAAATATATTATTATTAGCTTATAATAATCTAAATTTATATTCTAATAATAATAATTATTTCTTAAAATATAATTTTATATTTATAAATTTATTAATTATTATATTTAAAAGTGAATTAAAAGAAAAAGAATTAAATATAAAACTAAAATATTTATTTTAGCTAAATCTAATATTTTACTTATTAATTCTTTTTAAATATATTAGAATTAATTAAAATTTATTAGCTAAATATTTTAATGAAATTATATATAATACTTATTTTTTTAATTATTTTTTTAATTATTTATAAGAAAATATAAATATATATATATATATTATAAACTATTATTTGAATTTATTTATTTTTATTAAAGAAAAAATTTATAATTATATATTTCTTTAAAAACCTCTCTATTTCTAATATATATTTTAAATAAGTTTTAATTAATATATAAGTTATAAATATAATTTTAGAATTCAAATAATATATAGCTTTGATTTTTAATATTAGATATTTATTAAAAAAGCTAATAAAAGAAATTAAAATAATAATAATAAGTACTTTAAATTTTATTTTTCTTTAATATATATTTCAAATAAGTTTTAATTAGTATATAATTTATAAATATAATTATTAATATAATTTATAAATTTAAATAATATATTTATTACTTTAAATTTTAATATTAGACCTCTATTAAAGAAGCTAATAAAAGAAATTAAAATAATAATAATAAGAGCTTTAAATATTATTTTCTTTTTAAATTTAATTAAAGTATTATAAAGTTATATAATATTAAATAAAAGTAAGTTTTAATAAAATTATAATTAAAATATATTAAAAAGCCGATTTTAATATTCGAATAATATATATTTCTAATTTTTAATATTAGTATTTTATAAAAGATATTAGTAAAAAAAACTTATAAAAAAAAATAAAGTCTTTAAATTATATTTTTCTTTTAAAGTTATATAAATTTAAAGTAAGAATTTCTAAATTCCCGAGTTTTATTAAAAGAATTAGTTATATATAATATTAGCTAAATTTATTTAAAAAGTATAAGTTATTTAATAAGCTTATAAAGAAAATATAGTTTAATATTCTTATAATATTCTTATATATTATATAATAAAGTCTATTAAGTAAGTTACTTATTATAAGAATTAGATTAGTAATTCTTTTTTAAATAATTTTATAAAAATAAAAAAATAAAAAACTTAAGTTCTTTAATTAAGAAAAAGCAATTAAAATAATAATAAGGCTAAATTAAGTTATATAAAATATAAGAATTCTAAAATTAATATTTTTATATAAATTAAATTAATAGGAATTTTATAATTAAGGAAATATTTTTTATATTAAATAAAAATTAGAATTATTAATAAAGAATTTAATAAAATATAAAAACTTGTTTTTTTAATAGAATTTTAAATAAAATCCTTTATTAAACTAATAAAACTAATAAATTAAAAATTTGTAATAATTAAAAACCTAAAATAAATTCAGGATTATATTTTTATTAAGCTATTAATAAAATAATATAAAAATAATATTTATTTTAGCTTTTCTAATATATATAAATAAATCTTGATTTGGGCATTTCAAAATTATCCCTTGAGATAATAGCTATTTTTGAAGCTTAGTAAAATAGGGCTGCCTTTTTATTTTACTAGGAGGCCCCCTACAAGAAACACGAGTCTACTATCGCGAGGCTTTACGAGCCTGGTGCCCACTAGTCTGTGGATTACAGGGCCTTTAGCGACCAAATAATCACTGAAGCAAAACCTCGACTTTTGCAAATAAACTATAATAAAATAAATTACTATAAAGAAATCAATATTCACTTCTTGTAATCATATCCCTCGATATTTTAATGGATTACAGTTTGTGGTTATCGAATATAACTTAGTTAAATATCGCGATTTATGTTTTGCGAGGCCTGAAAATCTCGCTAAAATCCACAGACTAGTTGGCACCAGGCTCGTTACTTTCCTTTCTTTTCAATAACCTCCAGAATGCAGGAAGATAGTTTTGATACCCCTCCTTGGATTGCTAAAAACCTAAATTGCAAAGATCTCCTTTCGATGTGGAAGAGCATTACGCATACTCTTATCTCTACTGGATACATTACAGAGCTATACCAGGAACTGGACCACGCTAGCCGGACTGGGTCATAAAGATCCAAGCTCTGGCAGTCAATGGGCAGTTGAATCGTGCAGTAATCCTGCTCTACTTTCAAACAAATTACTACGAACACCTGGTAATAGCATAGAGAATAACAGATCAGCGTGCGGCTACAATGACGAAGAGTCCATTGATGGAGATACGGTACATTTGCTTGCAAAACCGGCGTCCCCTTTTGTGCAGCTGCCGGAACTTTTACTAGGTACCTCGCTCTTGACCAGGGGTGCCCCCGGCGTAATTTAACCAAATATAGCTAAGCGTATGGTACTCAATCATGTCACTTGAACTAGGCCTGCGTATTATTAAGGTGTCCTTTTTACAAGCTTCAAATATGTACGAGAATTGATCCCTTGATTACTGTAGTGGCCCCAAACCTCGCCCCCTCCTAGCACGACTTAATTCTAACCACTCACTAATCTCAAAGAATATTGTGACATTTTTAGCTTCTAGTTATGGTACTTTTACTGTCTTAGGTAGCTTAGGTAGCATTTAATATGTAACCGACTTAATTTCTCGTGTACTTAATATCGAAGGTAAAGGGTTGCACAAATTTAACGAGTTTATAGAATAAACGAGTGAATTGAGTTGCGGCCGGCATTACTTAGTAGCCACTGCCGCTTATAATGCCATAATGCTCATATGCCATTGGAAAAGAGAGTGTGGCTATTTAGAAAAAGGATTTTGGTAGGAGGGTTCGAACAGTCTATTTGCTTTCTAACTCCAGCACAAAATGACTTTGATCTTGAGGTGCCTGATCTACTCTATCCCGGCAAAAGGTGTGTGAACAGGCCACCGAAGGTTTCCCTCCGGATCAAATACCACTTCTGCCACTCTTTCGAAATCTTTTGTTCCAATCTTCAGCCTCGCGTTTATCGATCCATGAAGAAATAGACATGAAACCCTATCACGGCCAATGAGTAATTGCCTTGCCCACGGAGCCAAATCCATGATATGCTCCAAGGCCACTACATTAATCCAAAGGCAGCCTTTTGAGATTCCAAACTCTACTCCCAATTTCTGGGAGTACTGATTCTCGAAGGTGATCGAAGCACGTGAATCGTTCTCATTAAATCGATATAAAAAATTGCTATCATCGTCCCGATTCCACTCGACTGACGAATTCCTCACTGACCTCTTTTTGGCAGCAAAGCCGATACCAGACAGAGAGTCTGCGACAACTAGAACCCCTTAATAGCTTCTAGGGACGATTGGCCTGGCCAAGACCTGTGGCACGTACAGGATCGTTGCTTCTTGCTTCTTGATCCACCGATTGGTTTTCCGATTAACTTGAAATCTTACCAGTTCTTCCCCCCGACACCAGGTTAGGTCAAATTCCGAGACGTACATATGTACGAAGACAACGGCATAAAGTATCGGGAATACAGGGCATTGGGACCCTTGGTGCTCTACAGGGTGCGAATTTAGGGCAGACGCCCGCTATAAGCCCCTATAATCTAGGTAGTGTTCCATAAATCGACATAAAGAGGCGCTATAAGACATTCGCAAGGGATAAGTAGATCTTCTAGGGTTATAGCGCTATTGGTAGAGCAACTATAGCGCTCGGACGCTAAACAAGCAACTATTATAGGCCTCCTTAGCGAAGACCTCCTTGTAAGTACAGGGGGAGGTCCTGAAAAGGTGTGGTAGCTCTTGTCGAAGGCGTAAATTCCGCTTTTAGGGGAAGGGCCTAGAAATATAGGGCTTTATAGCGAGTTTACCACCTTAATCTGAACGCCGGAGAGCCTAAAAGTCTCCCAATGGCCTGTATTCCCGATACTTTATGCCGTTGTCTTCGTAACGCAATCACGGCCTGACGATCAACAGCTCCGTTTTTTTATCCTTCCACGTACAGTTCAGCGGTGCTAGAAAATTCGATCCACGCACGCTAGATAGATGACTTCGTTCGCTTGGCGCCAATACAAAATGTGCGCAAAGACCCTTGCCAGTCATGCTATAAGGAGGTCGATCCGGGTCCAATATATCTTTGGTAATTTCAAAGGAATCCTCGAAATCTTCGGCGATGGCGCGAGTCATCCGGAATGCCCGTATGGAACAGGTCCATTCCAAGCTAATATCGAATCATCATCCGTTTTGCTAAGTATTTCCAGTTGAAGTCTGATGAAGGCATTCACTCGTTCTCCATATAGTGGGGGCATATGTACACCGAATAGACCGAGGAGGGAATGGGCCCTGTCTTCGATTCTTGTTGTCTCTCTGCTCGACGCCCAAGACATTTTTTGAGCTACGCTTGCGCTCTGGTGGTCCCATAAGTCTGTTATCTTTGTTGCCTCGCTTATAAGAGGTTCTAAGCATGACTTGCTCCCGATCCAAGTCCAACTTTGATCGAAGAAATCGACATAATACGGCGCGAGAAGTTCCTGAAGTGTCCAACCTCTGGTAAACCACTTGCTGTTCTGAATTGCAAAATATTTGGCTCGAGAATCTTCAGTTGCAGGGGAAACATCCGACAGGTATGCATAGCATACTTCTGCTCGTTGATACCATGCGAACATGGAGTTGATGGTCTCTGAAAGCTCGGCACTGCCCGACTTATCTATGCAGCACGAATCAATCCACTACATCGTGATTAGCTCAAATATTATCAATCGAGAACCGGCGAAAGCCAAGAAGAGAATAGACAGGCTTCTCAGTACAGAATTTTAGCAGTCAAGCATTAGAAACCACAGACTATCTCTGATCTGCTCCTTGCACCCGATGTTTACCCGGAAGAAACACACAAGCTTTCACACTCAAAGAGGTATGGGGAAATCGCTCACAAGGTATTCCCAACCATCCAAGAGAGCCTGGGCACAGCACCCTGTCACTTTGCTCCAGCTCGCCATGCCAGGGCCTGTACCATCCTTCAAGTCCTGAAACGTGACTTCAGTGTTCTCCCACCGATGAGACAGAATCGCATATTTTGGAATCTCGCTTCCAAGGAACTCATGAAGCGTGAGCGTTGAGGCGTTCAGGAGACGCATGTTGCAGCAGTTTGTGAGCGGTGGGAGCCTGATTGATGCGACCTGATACTCGTTGAGTTGGATTGAGTTTATCTTCGTGACAGCGATGCCTCAAGCTCAATAATGATCGGTGAGGTAAATCAGAGGCTCTGGGTTCTTCCAGCAAGGTTTCATGTATGGAGGGCTGCGGGTAATGCAACTAGATAGAACGAGATTACAGCGATGTGCGAAACTACAGTAGCTTTAAAACACCATTTTTTTTTTACCGAGCTTTGGAAATCGCGTCTGGAGAGAACGATCACCAACCATACATTTCCAATTTTTGTAATTACTCCACAACCACTTTATCAATTCATCTGCAACAGTGCAAAATCGAAGCTTGCCATGCCTCCCGCAAGATCCTTCAAGCGCCTGCAAGCCAGAGCACCTTCTCCTGAGAAATCTCCGAAACAGGCACTCCGTTCTAACAAAAACACGCTGGCCGAATTTAACGCGTCCCAATTGCTCGTATAATAGCGGAAGAGACCCAAAAAGCAAGCTATAGTATCTATAAACGCCCCTGAACCCGAAATCGAGAGGGATCCAGTATCTGGCACTCTAATTATTATTTCAAGTAACCCTCCGGTTCCCCAGATATCTTCCCTTAATAGTACCCCGCTCCCAAAGCATACTAAGAAAGCAATATAACCTCCTCCTCCGCTATTTGATCCTTTAATTAAGCAAGAAGCACCCTATAATATATCTATATTTATAATCCCGATTATAGATAATATATAAAAAGAGAAGATATTCTCAAAGATTATAAATATTAACTTTATTATATAGAATAATTTACGAGCCTTTTTTTATATCAAATATATTAGAGAGTTTAAAACCATTTATAATCTCTGGCTATATGAGAAACCAAAGTTGCTTTACTAGATAATTAGAATTAGTAATTTTAAAGTAATTAATTTCATATATATTAATAATAATAATTCTTGGCTTGGCCTTTTAATTTTGCTCTATTAAATAGAAAAAAATAGTAATAGAGATTAAAAGATATATTATAAGATTTATATAAATATAATATATAAGATATTTAATTATTAAAAGACCTTTTCTCTAAGTATAAATAAAGTAAAAAGTAAAACTAAAAATAAATCTAGATTATATATTATATAACTTATAAGACTTATTTCTTTTAATATTAATAATAATTTCGAGTTTTTTTATACTTTTCTCTGAAATTACGAGACTTTATAACGAATTAATAACTTTAAGAAAAAGCAGCCCGTAATATAAGCTTTTTAACTCAAAAGTATATTTATTAAAAGATATTTATATAGTACTTTTATAAAGATCTCAATCACTTTAATTATAATTCTTATAATTATATAACAAGTTTATTAAAAGAATATTATAAAGTTATATTAAAGTAATAAAATAAGTAAGCTATTTTAATTAATATAATTCCTAAAGTTATAATTAATATATTATTATTTAATTAAATAGCTTATTTCTTTTAAGAATAGTAAAAGATAAAAAAGAAAAAATAGAGTTAAGAAAAAGCTATAAAAGAAGATATATTTATTTCTATATTTACTTTTATAGAAGTTTAACTAATTATTATTTAATAACCTTCCATAATAACTATAATATTCTTTATTACTATATTTTAAGTATTATAATAAATTCGATCTCCTTAAAAGTTAATATTATTATAATAGCCCTTATACTTTTATTCTCGACTCTTTTCTTATAATTTTATATCTCAAGCCTTATTTTTAATTTAATATCTTATAATTAATTTTTTTCTCGATTTTTAAGACGAGTTAATAATTATAGTTAATAAAAATAAGAAGAATATTAATAAGGCTATATGAGTAATTAGAAAAGACAATTTCAAGATTAATGAATTAAAAATAGGCAAAGTAATAGCTATATTTTTATATAAGAAAGTTTCTAATAATATTTTTATTTTTATTTAATCTCAAGTCTTTTAACAAAAACCTATTTAGTATATTTATTAAGAAGTAATTCAAGGCCTTTATATTATAGTAAATCGTAAACTAGTTAAATAATATAAAGAGCTATTTATAAACTTATATATACCGGATTATTTATAAGGAAATTATAAATACTTTATTTTAAAGAAGAAAAAATTATTTTATTATTATAAGTATTATATATAATATAATATATTTCTATTTTTCTTGCTTTATAATTATAATATTATTTTATTTCCCTCTTTAATTTTCTTTTATATTATAATTTAATATGTGTTTTAAATAGAAATTTAAATAAGAAATTATATTAAATAAAATAATTTATAAAATCTTTATAAAAACATTAAAAAACATATAAATAAAAAGGGCTTTTACTTTATAAACTTTTAATAAAATTAAATAATTTTAATTCTTTAAAAGTAATATAAAAATATAATTAATTAAAGAATTTATTTTATAAATTAATATTATAAAAAGTAAATTTTATTATATTTTATTAATAAAATATAAATAAAATATAAGTAAAATATAAGAAATCAAATATATATTATAATAAAGGGCTATATTTCTAATAAATAAATACTTTTTAAAATATATCTAAAATAGCCCTAATTATATAATATTTTATATATTTCTATATTTTTAATAATTCCTATATTTATAATACTCTTTTTAATATATATAATATATATAAGCTTTTATATTACTAAAGCTTTTTTTAATTAAATTAAAATCGGGCAAATAAAAAAGAAGCTAGTATATTTAGATATTCCGGTATTAATAAGCCTTAAAAATTCAATTTTATAATTTATAATAAACTAATATATTATTTATTATAATTACTAATTAAGAAGCCATAAAAGAGTTATAAAGAAGTAAAATCTATTTAATAATAAAGTTCTTAAATATAACTCTTATTAAACTATTTATAAATATAATAAATATAATATATTTTTTAATTATATATATTAGAAAAATTAAAACTCCTTTTTTTAAAGCTAATAAGATATTATTATATTACTATTATATTTATTACTTTCTAATTCGTTTATATAAATAATTTAATCTATTATAAATTATTAAAGATTATTTTATTATTAAGTTCTTAGCTCTTTATTTCTTTATATAACTATTATTATAAGCTTTTTTTTATATAATATTAATCTATTAATAATAATCCCGAAAGCTATTAATAAGAACTTTATAATCTTATTCTAATATAATTAAGATATCTTAATAAAAAAGTAATAAATAGCCTGCTTTATATAAAATATAATTATTTTCCGAGAATCTCCTAAATAGTATATAATAAGTCTTCTAATAGTAATTTGTCTCTAATAAGCATATATTGTCTAAATAGTAGTAATAAAATTAATAGCAAGTTATTAAAGATAGGTTTTATTAATAATAGCTTTAGGATTATATAAGGCATTCTTGATTTGCCTATTCACGTATAGTAGCAAACGAATACCGGGCTTGGGCACTAATACTATTAGGGAACTAAAGATAGGCAGGCAATCTATTATTCGATTAACTTACTTCTTAATCTGGAGTTGTGGTTATTGAGTAATTCGCGATTCAGTAATATTGGGTCTTGCATAATACGGCTCTAGACGCGATTTCCAAAGCTCGGTAAAAAAAATGGTGTTTTAAAGCTAGTTTCGAATATTGCTGTAATTGGATGCCCCAGGCACTTATTTAACGGATATCACCTTTACTGACTTTAAATTCACTTTTAAAATTCACTTTTTAAAGGCTAGTAAATTTTCCAGGTAAGCTAAATAAGGTAGGTTTTAATTTCGAATTCCAAAGCTTCTTTCCTTTAATAAACGCCTTTATATATATTGTGAGAGGGAAACTATAATAAGACAAAAACCCATATAAAGTATACCAGAGCGCAAAACGTAACTTAATAGTAAAATAATAAATCAAAAGCATAAATAGTAAAGCATAAATAGTATATAGTATATAAAAGCTTAATTAATTAAATACTTATAAAGAATTATTTTCTAAGTTTATAGAAAAACCAGCTTTCTTATATAATTTTCGCAAGTTATATATAAAAGGCTATAGCTTTTACTATATAACCTAAATCCTAAAACCGCCAAAATAATGCGATTTTTAACAAGTATAGCCTGCTATATTATATCTAATTCTTTATTTATTTATACTTATTCCCTAAATACTAAAAATAATAGAAAAATCCTATTTAGAGTCCGAAATAATAAAATATTCAGGATCCTCCTCTATTAGTTAATCTAATTTCTCCTCTATATACCTAAAATAAGACTTATTACCTTTAAATAGTCTTATTTTATATTTTCGAACTTGCTTAAAAGTAATTCAAACCCGCTTAACTATATTCTTATACTAAATCCAATATAGTTCTCTATATTAATTAGTATTTGCCTTTAACTATTACTTAATTTCTGCCTTTACTATAGGGTATTAGAAGGCTTATTATAATAAATCATATTATAAATTACATTAATATACTCTAAATAAATAGCTTTTTCGAATTTCGTATTATCTATAATATCCTTAAATTAACTTTTAATAGGAAAAGAAAGCTCTAGATAAAAGGCTTTAATAACTTTATAGGAGACTTTATTTTCGTATATTTTATCCTTAATAGTAATTAGATTTATGGAAATTATAGTAAAAGGCCTATTAAGTAATAAATTATTATTAAGCTATTCTTTAACTTATATATTATCCGAGAATTAATACTTTCCCATAATTCCAGACTTATAGATTACCTAGCTAAAGGCATTTATTTGTCTAGTTAAATAGACTATACTTGAAATCTTTCCTTCTATTACCTTTAGTAAATACTTACCTATTTCCTTAGCTATTTCCGGCTTAAATTTATTTGAAATAGAAAAGTAATTAATATCTTTAGAGAACTTCTTATTAAAAGTAGTAGCCTTTTTACGATCTATAAGGAAAATATAGCTAATATTTTAATACTTTTTACTAAGGTAAAATTCGCTATTTAAAGCTTTAGTAATAGCTAGATTTTTAGTATTACCTTTATACTAATTATAATTAATATTTCTAGAAGTAAAGTATTAGGCTAATTAAGGGTAAGTAACTAGGTAAATAGGATACTTACTTAATACCTTATAAAAGCCGAGCTATATTAATAGATCTGTTATTAAAAGTTAAGAGGCTAAGATAAAGTAGCTATTACTAAGATCTTTATATATTAATATATTATTTTTTCGGAAATAGAACTATAGTATCTCTATCTTTTTTATTAAGAGCTCTTAAATACTAAGCTTCTTAATTTACTTCAGGTAATCCTTCTTATAAATATAGCTATTAGTATTTAGATTAATAGTACTAGACTTAGAAATAGGGACTATAGTATTAAATTAGAGCTATAGATTAGGGCGGAATTAATTAGAAATATAGTACTTATATTTATACTTTTCGATTTCTTATTTCTTAAAAAAGAAATCTCGTATTTCCTTATTTACCTAAGTAATAGAAATATACTTCTTGCCTTTAGTAATTTTATAGATCTTAGTAATTACCTTTAAAGTATTCTCGATCTCTTATATATTAATAGAGAAAGTATTAGTAAGTTACTAAGTATATATTATATAGGAAGCTTTAAGGAATCTATTATTAATCCTATAGTATTCTCGCTTAAAGATAGGTCCTATAATACTACTATATATTTCCTTAAAGATATATTTATCCTATTAAATAAGTATTAATTTTCATTTAGCTAATATCTTATAAATATACTAAATACCTTTATTAAGTTCTCCGAATTTAATATTCCTGGTCTTTTACTTCTTGTTTCTAGATATAGTTAAGGAAGTCTTTTTAGATAATATCTTTTCCTTTAGTATAGAAAGTTCCTTCTTGCTTTCTGCTATTTTACTAACTTTATATTTAATCTAATACTTAGATTTCTGCTATTTATTAGAAGTCTTAGGTTTAGCTTGTTTTTTATTTTTACTAGGTTCTTCTTATCTAGTTATACTAGTTCTACTAGCTTTACTAGTAGTCTTCTTACTAGGCTCTACTAAATTAGCTCTATTTTTCTTAGCTAGATCTAGTTAAGTCAAAACTAAAATTATAATAAGGGCCCATTTTTTAGGCTTATTTTAGAAAGCAGGAAAAGGCTTATTACTATAAACTTTCTTAATTTGGATTCCGGAAGTATTAAAGATATACTATTTAGCCTTGAGATTATTAGCTAATAGTAGCTTAAATTTCAATTCTCTATATTCCGAAATAGCTTTAGTATACTTAAATACCTTAGTAATATCTAATTTAGTAAATATACTAGTATTCTAATACTTCTTATTCTTAATATATTTCAAAGTAGCTTTATTAATTAACTAAATAGCTTTATATATTAAAGCTTTTATCTTAAAAAGAAAATATAACTTCTTATAAATATTCTTACTAAGATTATTATAGATATTATTAATATATTAGCTAAAAGCTTTACTATATAGTATAATTTCATTTTGTCCCTTAGTATTAAGACCGTTTACTATAATCTTAATCTTATTAAGCTTTTCTTATCTGCTTTTAGAAATGCCTTTAATAATATTTTCGAATTTCATATTATTAGCTTAGTAGTTCTTTAGCTCTTTCTTAGTTAATTCCAGTCTAGTTCCGTTTCTAATAAAGGTTTTCTATTTTAAGAGCTTATTATATATATTACTGAGCTTATCTAGGATATTTATATTAAATTCGGTAATTATAGCTATCTTTTCTGGTATTAGTAGACTTTCTATAATTACCCAAGCTTCTTTAATATTCTAAACTTTAATACTATTAATCTATAGGCTTTTAATAATACTATAGCTTATAAGAACTAGCTACTATACTTTACTAACTTGAGGAATCTATTCTTTAGTTATTTTGTTATTCTTAATAAATTATAAAGGTATTATTAATATAATAGTTATAGGTTATAGAATTAAAAGTTCTCGAGATTATAAGGATTTCTTTTAAATATATTTCAAAATAAAGAGTAAATTAGAATAGTCTTAAATTATATAAATATATTATATATATTCGAGTTTTTCTTTCTTTCTAGTAAGAAAATAAAGCTAAAATAGTAATATATATAATAGGGAAAATAGATATAATAATTAGATATATTTAAAGTAATATAATTACGAATTAGGAATAATTATAGAAAATAAAATATAGAATTAGGCTTTTATTACAGAAAAGAATATAAATATATATACCCAAGAAAATATAATTAAGGAAATAATTAAGGTAGGTTAAACTAAATAGTAATAATAGGGAAATAAGAAAGTAATATAATAGAAATATAAATATAGTAATAGTATCTGAAATATTAGAATATAAAAGAGAATAATAAAAATTTTATAATATAGATATATCCCGACTTCCTATTTATTTAGAAATATCTCTATTAACTCAAAAAATAGTATAAAAGAAGAGAAATAATATAAGAAATATATAAAAGGTAAGATATATAAGTATACTAAAAATATTAGGGAAAATATAAAATAAGTATTAATAGAAAAAAAGTTAGAATAATAGGATTAAGGAATAACTTAGAATAAGATATTACTTTTTCCGAAACTAATCTGTATTTCTTCCAAAAGCTAATTATATTTATTTAGTATTTATTAAAGTCGACTTTAAATAGTATAAAACTATTTAGTTATTTAGGACTTTAAAGTAATATTTATATTAATAAAGGTAATACTAAAGATATTAGAATATATAGAAAAAAGAACTATAAGATAGTATAAATAGGGTTTATAGTATTATTATTAAGTTTAGAATAGTTAATATTAAAGTTAATATAGAATATAGAAAAATCAGGTATTCCGAATTAGTATTAAGGATATAGGAATTATTTAAATAATATTTAATAGTAAGGAATAGATTAATAGTAAGAATTAGTAAATTATATTAGCTTTTTAAAAAAGTAATTAGTTTCTAGTAATAAAATAGTATCTTAATTAGGGAATAAGTTCTATATAAGAGAAGTTCTTTTTATATAAAAGTAGGAATATATAATATACTAACTAAACCATAATATAAGTTTTAAGAATAGCTATAGTTATATTAAAGAGGAAGTGGGTTTTCTAATATAAGGTAAGCTTTAAATAAGTAGATCTAGTTTATTTAATATCTAATAGATTCCCAGAATTATATATTATTAAATACCTTTAGAAATAACTATTAGGTTTAATAAGGTTTCTCTTTCCTTTTATATGGCTTCTAGTTTAGCTATTCCGTTTATATATAACTCCTAATTAGGAAGTTTATTTAGGTATTATAAGGAAACTTATAATAGTAGTTTAAGTTAAAGTCGAGATTTATAGATATTATAGTCGAGCTTTAGACTAGTATAAGCCATAAGAATAGCTAGTTAAAAAGGCAAGTAGAGCCTTTAAAAGATTTCTAGTTTAGTAAGATATATATAAAAGACTTTTTTTTTTCTTTTCTTTTTTCCCTAATTCTAAATATAGTTATTATTTATTATTATAATTTGATATCAAGAGTTTATAAGATAATCTCTTAACTTCCTATTTATTTTTATATTAAAAGAAATTCTTTATATTTAATTCCTAAAATCTAGTAATAGAATTTCATATATTAAGAATATTATCTAGTAATAATAATTAGATAATAATAAGAAATAAATAATAGTAAAGCTCGTCTAATTTCCAGAATAATAGTCTAATAATAATATTCTTTAGAGATTATAAATATTAGTTAGAAAAAAAAAACAAAAAATATATAAAGAATTAAAGATAATAAACTTTACTTTAGGTTAAGAAAAGCTTCTATTATTAAATACTTCTTTCTAGTCTTCTATAAAAGAGATATAGTTTGCTTTTTCTAATTCTAGTAACTCTAGAATATATATAATAATACTAGTAGCTTTCTCGATTTCCTAAGTACTATTTTGCTTATAATATTTTATAACTACTTCCTTTTCTAGTTTTATATTTATCTTAAAATATTTATTTATAGATATATACTTATTATTAACTTTGTTTTTAGGAAAATACTAGAATCTATTTCTTTTAATAAATTACTTGAGTTAATTCCCGGTATATATCTTTTGGAATATAGTACTATTAAGTTCTTCTAATATATAATATTCTTTTAGTTAATCTATATATTTTACTTTATACGGGCTAAGCTAATAATATAGTAGCTTTATATTTCTTGACTTGTCTTAATCTATTAATTTAATATTATATATAAGAACTAGATTCTTTTCGGAAATAGGCTTTAAATAAATCTAGTAAATAATATTAAATTACTTTTTCTTTTTTAGTATCTTTTATTCTTTTTTATTCTGGCTTCTTTAATATCTTTATCTCTTATTTATATTTGCTTTATATATATCTCTAGAAATATTTCTCTATTATAGACTTTATCTTATCTAAGTATTCTCTAGATTAGAAAGCATATTTCTATAAATAGTACTATTTCCCTATTATAAACTATATAAAAGAAAGTAAATCTAGTTAGTTTATATATAGTAATTTGGTTAGTAAATAGAATATATAGTAATAAATTTACCTAAGGCTTTTTTCTATTTATTATAAATATAATAAGTATTTAAATAATTAGTTAATATTCTCTTTTAATTATATTATTTCCCTTAGAATTATAGGCCAAAATAATAATTTTATTAATTCCTAGCTTATTAAGTTCCTAAATTACTATTTCTTTAAATTCTAATTCGCTATTTATCTTAAGTTACCTAAATAAATTATATTTATAAATAATTTCTTCCTAAATAAACTTGGCTACCTTCTTACTAGTTAGGTTCTTTAAAGATCTAGCTTTAATCTATTCTAAGAAGTCGTCTCTAGTAATAACTAATAAGTTATATCCTTTATAGTCTAGTAGTTTAATTATATTAATCCTAAGGTAATAGAAAAGAGATATAGCTTTTATTAGATATAAAGCTTCTTCTTATTTTCTTTTATTCTTATATTAATAGATCTTATAAGTATTAATATACTTCCGTATATAATTATAGTAATTTTCCTAGTAATAGTAACTAGCTACTAAATAAAAGATATTTTCTTTTCTGGTATATTTAATCTTATTATATAGCTCTTTAATAATAATTTCCCTTTATTTTTAATTATTAATAATAAGTTAAAATAAGTATATTTTAGATATAACTCTTTATAGTAATTAATCTCTTATACTATAATTTAAAGCTTCCTTACTTAACTTTCGAAACTTGGCCCTAGATATTTCTTCTAGTTTAGAGAATATTATAAGATATTATATAATATTCTAGTATTATTTAAAATAGTTATTATTTAAGGAATTTAGTAAAATAGTTAGATTATTAAATAAAATATAGGAGTTAGTATTATTATTTACTATTTTACTAGTAATTATATATAAAAGGCTGCGGCCTTTATTATATAACTTCCGGATTTTATTATTTTTTAATATTACTAATTTATTTCTAGATATAATAAGGCTTTAATTATTAATCTCTAGTAACTAGATACTATTATTTAAATATCTAGTAAAGGTCTTAGAAGTCGGATTTCTTAAAATAATATTATATAACTAAACCGGAATTGCTTCTTTTATCCGAATTTTCTGCCTAATAAGTATTATTTTAATAGTATTAAGCTCTATTACTAACTATTTATTAATATCCTTATTATCTTTAGTATTACCTTCTTATTATAGATATCTCAATAATTTATTAATAGTAATATACTTGGTTTCCTTAATATACTTAATTTTAAAATCAAATAACTAAATTCATACTAGCTAGTAAGTAACTAGAGCTCTAGAAAGATTTATAGCTACTTTGCTTAGTTATATAACGAGTATATTAGTATCTAGTTTAAGAATAAAATAAACTCTATATAGCCAGAATTATACTTTCTATAGATATTTTACTAGCCCTTAGTATTTTCTCTTAATAGTATTATATTTCTATTTAGTATTATTTCAGATTCTAGACTTATATTATATAACTTTCTTTTTCCCTTTATTATTATATTAATTAAGAGTTCCGCCCTATTTATCCAGGCTAGTATTTATTACTAATATAATTATTTCCTAATTTTCTAATAGATTATAGTATAACTTATAAAGTATTAGAATTATAATAAGCTTTTCTTAAAAAATTCATATAGCTTGCTTTTATTTATTATCCTAGTTTTATATTATATTTTTCCTTATTAAGTAGTAAATAAGTTCGGTAATAATTATAAAGCCTTTAATTTAAATATAATAGTAAATAATAATTCTGATAAATGCCTTGCCTTTAATTATATTATTATAATATTTCTATTTTAAGATCTTAGTAATTCCTGAACTTAAAGGGCTTTTTTTAAGTATTTTATAAATAAAGCTAATAATAATTATACTATTATAATAGAACTGCGATTTTTCTTTTATACTAGCTCTAGCTTATTTAACTTTATCTAGGGTTATATCTAGGTTTTAAAGATATTTAAATATAAAACGCCAAATTCCGAGTAAAATAAGCTATCTATTATAATTTATATAAGGTCTCTTGACTCTAATATTATTAATAAATAGTATAGTAATTTTAGGAAATAGATTCTCTAGAATAGTTATAATAACTTATATAAACTATATAACGGAATTAATAGTTTCCTAAGATAATATAGTTATTCTTAATAATTCTAGAGGCATTATAAATATAGTTAAATCTCTATTATAAGTATCTAGTATAAGTTAATTATATTCAGAAAAGAAATTAATTAGAGAAATATAAGTATACCTAGTAAATTTCTCCGAAATTTCATTAATAGATGAGAATAAGTTAGTATTTTATAGGATTACTAAATTCATTTTTATAATAGTATTAATTAGTTTATAAGTTCTAGTAATCTTTTTTATAATTAAGAATTATAGATTTCGATAAGGTTTATTATATTTCTTAAGAATTCTATAATCTAGATATTCTAATAGTATTTTTACTACTATTAATACTAGAGCTTTGGGATATGGGAAATTCTTTTCTTATTAGGCTTTATACTTAATAGTCTTAATTAGAATAAATAGGCTAATATTCTTATAAACTTTTTCTACTTCTTTCTAATTAAATATAATTATATTTTCTTAATTAATTATTAATTTTTGAAATATAGCTAGTTTCTTTTCCTAGAGCTAGTTACTAATATCTAATTATTTAAGACATTCCGGAATAAATTATAAACCTCTTAAAATAGCTAATATCTTTAGTAAAAGGTAATTCTTATATTTTCTAGTATACTTTTATAAGTATTCTCTAGCTTTAGATCTTTTAAACTAGTTCGAATATTTACTAGGGCCTTTTCTAGTTCTATTATTAGTATTTATTAGTTAAATCTTCTTATTTTTTATTTTATATATTCTCGTAACTAGAAAT
Source organism: Hyaloscypha bicolor E (assembly GCF_002865645.1). Lineage (NCBI taxonomy): Eukaryota > Fungi > Ascomycota > Leotiomycetes > Helotiales > Hyaloscyphaceae > Hyaloscypha > Hyaloscypha bicolor. The sequence continues at coordinate 87,595 of NW_020194625.1, read as the reverse complement.
AAACTATAGTTATTATTCTTTTTTTTAAAAGCTATAGCTATTTTTTCTAGTATTTTTTTTATCTAATCTCCGGAATTTATAACCTTTTTACTTAGCTTCTTCCTAGTTAGGTATAAAGAATACCTTTTTATCTGGTATTTTAATATGTTTTCCTTAAGCTCTTATATATTTCAGAATTTTTTTTAGTTTTAAGTTTAATATTCCTTAGTTTCGGGAATATATTTCTTTATTATTAGAAGATATTACTTTATTTTTTTTTTAGAAATATCTTTACTTAATACTCTTTTTACTTCTTTTTTTATTAATTCCGGAACTACTTTTAATAATACTCTAATTAGAGCCTTTTCTGCTTTAGTTTCTTTAAAAATATTATTAATTTCTTGAATTTCTAAACCTAAAATAAAAGAATTTATAAGAAATTCTAGTATTTTCCTATTTCTTCTAATATTATTACTAGTTATAATACTAGGCTTTATTTTTCCTTTTTATTTTTAGTTTCCTGTTTTATATTACTTAATTTCTTAATTCTAGAAGCTTAGTATTCTTAAACTATTACTTTCTTTTACTTTCTGGTATTTTTTAAAAGTAGAATAATTATAATAGTATAGGTATTCTAGTTATTTTTAGGGTTAGTAAATCTTTTATCCTATAAATTATTACTTCTATATATAATATTTATCTTTATTTTTACTAAGAATAGTTAATTAAGCAGGATTTTTAGAGCCCCTTTAATTAGAAAAAATATATCTTTATATTCTATTCTATTTATAACCTTAGCTCTAAGCTTTACTATTTCTATAAATCTAAATTCTGCCTTAATAATAGTAGATATTTAATAATCTATAGTATTATATATTACTATACTAATATTTCTGGAAATCTTTTCGGGGAAAATATTAACTTTAGCTTTAGTATTAATTATTTCTTTATATTTAATATTTCTTTAAGGTTCTCGAAATATAAACTAGAGATATAGAGCTTATATAATATATTTATAAGCTAGTAATATCCGAATATTAATACTATTACTTTTAAATTAAATAATTCTATTAGTATTAGGTACCTAAACTAATATTTCTAATTCTTTAAATATTTTATCTATTATATAAGCTATAGCTACTAGTTCTGCAGATTTCCTAGTATATCTAACTATACTTAATATAATAGTATTTCCTATTTATATAATAGTAAAGTAGGGAGTATTATTTTTAATTTATTAGTTCTGAAATATAGTAGCTAGATCTAGTATTTTTAAGGTATTAATAAGTATTTTCGTTCTTTTTTAAGTTTTCGGAAATAAAATAGTTACTTTCTTTAGTAGTCTTATTAGAATATTATTAATTTTAGGAATTTTATACTTATTATAGTTAAGAGTATATTAGGTCTCTAATTTGTCTTATTTATTTCCGGAAGTATTAATATTTATATTCTTAGCTAGGCTATTTTCTTATTTATTATTTCTTGAAATAGTATTCTTCTGGCCTCTTATATAGAATAGCTTCTTTTCTATTCTAGCTTATTTTCGGAAAACCTCTTTGGCTATTTCTACTTCTTTTCCCTTTTTCCTTAATAAGAAACTTATTATAATACTAATAGAAATACTATTTATAGCTAAATCTTAGTATTATTTATTAATTCCAGAACCTAAAGTATTAGTAATTCTAATATAATTTCCTCTAAGGTAAAGTGGCTATTTAGATTCCCTAGATATAACTTACTTGCTTTTATATATAGATCCCGGTTAGCTAGTTTCCTTTTCTCTTTTTTACCTAGTAAACTAGATATCTCTTATTAATCTTTAGACATTTTTAGGTTAAGTATTTAAGTTATAATTAAATTTTCCTTTTCGAACTTAGGAAATAATTTGGTTAAACTACTAGTATTTACTAGTAAGGAAAAAGGAAATACTTTCTTATCTAGGCTTAAATGGCCTTTTATACTATTTTCTATTAAATTAGTAAGTATATCTATGGTTTATAAGTTCTTTTATTAGTAGGTAATAGAACTAAGAGATATAGATATATTTTAGGTTAATATTATTATTCTTATTCCTATTATAATACTTATAACAAATTCGTTTTCTCGGTTCTGGATTTATATTATAGGCTATATTAACTTAAATAGTATTTTCTAATTATATTTGAGACTAATTTCCTCTAGAATATAGTTATCTAGATTCTTTACCTATTCTAGCTTAATTACTATAGCTACTATAATATTCTTTATAACTTTTATTATAACTTTTAGTATATCTTTCCTAAAGATTCGAATTATACTTACTAGGCTATTAATATTATTATACTTATTATAGTTAGCTAGGCTATATAAGTAGGCTATAGATATCCTCCCGAATTATAATAGTAGCTATATTAAGTTATTTCTATAGGTCCTCTTAAGTTATAATAATAATAGATAGTTTTTCTAGACTTCTTACTAGCTAGTTAATATTATTTCTCTTAGGTTTACTATTTTTAGTAAGTTTTATATAATTAGCTATAGGCTAGGTTCTCCTCTTACTTATACTTATAGTAGCTTTAGGAAGTATAATAGAAGGAACTAGTAAGGAATAATTGTTTTTTGATTTGGGAATTATATTATAGATTATTATATTTAAGTATTCTTATTTAAGTCTGGATATATCTAGATTATTAGTAATATTAAAATAATATTTCTTCTTTTTATACTAATAGGATATTATTATTTTCTTATATATCTTATTATATTTATAAATAGAAATATTTATAGGCTTAAAGTTTATATTCTTAAGAATATAATCTTTTATTAGAATAAATAATTCCCTTATAAATTCTTAATACTAAATAATTTTTTTAATTTTTTTTCTTTTTAGTAATTCCTTTAATATTTTATTAAATATATTAATATAAGACTTAAATAAGATTTCTCTATTCTGGGCTTATATAATAATCTAATTAAGAAAGTTATAGCTAATTTTGAGTATTTCCTAGTTATACTTTCGGAATTCCTTTAGTAAGGCCTTAAAGAATTTAGTTTTCTAGTAATTTCCTGGATTATTAGTATAGTACTCCGGTATAGCCTTAATCTAATTCTTATAAATGGGAGAGATATAATAGATAATTCTCTTTCTTTTAGTATTATCAGGAATATAATAGTTCTTATATATATTTATATATTATTTTAAGAATATAGAGATATTACTTCCCTGAAATTATAGTACTTTAGGAGCTCTTATAAATAGTAGGTTTAAATCCGGTACTAATATATACTTGTTTTTAGCTATATTAATCTTAATAATCTTTTTTTTAATTAATTATAAAGTTTCTGTATCTGAGACTTTTATTAATAAGGTTCCTAAAGAACTAACTTCCCGTTTAAGTATATCTTTTGGTTTAGGAACCGGAATTAGAAAGAAACTAGTTAATAATAATAAATATAGTTAAGGTTCAAGTTTTAGTATTAGTAATAATAAGATAGTAGCTTTTCCAGTTTTATTTCTATTATTTATACTTTTTTTCCTATTTCTTTAGTTTAATATCTATAGTATTTTCCCTTAATTTCGCCGAACTAGGTATATCTATTAATATTATTAAAGATAATAATAAAAATAATAAATATGATTTTGCTAATTTTTCTAACTTTTCTGAATTCTCTTTTCTTTCTTTATTTAGTATCTATTTCTTTCTTTAGAAGCTTCTCTAGTTTATTTATATAATTTCTTATTTCCGATTTCTTTTTAATTCTTATTTCTGATTCTAGTTTACTATTTTACTTGAATTTAAGAGTATTTCCTCTTTTAAGTATCCTTTTCGGATTTAGAAATAAGCTTTATTATTAAGATTAAAGCTACTTTAATTCCGGCTTTTACTATAACTAAAAATAATATATAAATTAATAATATAACTTTATTTCCGAGTATTAAAGTCTAATTCTAATTAAGGTCTGACTTATATTATTTTAGTATAATATTTCTTATTCTATTTTCTCTGCCTCTTTTCCTTTTATAATTAGCCTCTATTTCTATTACTCTTATATATTATACTAGTAACTATATCTTGCAGCTAACTCGTATCCAAGTTACTAGGTATATCGGAAATTAATATAAGATACTAAGATTAATACTCGTATATCTTTAATATTTTGGCCTTAGGCTTAAGGCATTATAATAGCCCTTTTTTCCCCTAACTTACTAAGCTAATAATCCGCCTTATAAATACCTCTCAGAACTTTATAAGAGTATTACCTTGATTATAAAGTTTCTATTCTCCTTATATTACTTATTATAAAATATATAAGAAAGAAACTATAATAAGACAAAAACCTATATAAAGTATACTAGAGTACAAAACGTAACTTAATAGTAAAATAATAAATCAAAAGCGTAAATAGTAAAGTATAAATAGTATATAGTATATAAAAGCTCAATTAATTAAATACTTATAAAGGATTATTCTCTAAGTCTATAGAAAAACCAGCTTTCTTATGTGATTTCCGCAAGTCACATATAAAAGGCCGCAGCCTTTGCCATGTGACCTAAACCTTAAAACCGCCAAAACAATGCGATTTTCGACGAGTACGGCCTGCCGTACCACAATATGTAAGTCAACCCCTATACCCGCTGCGGGGCTGCCCCTGGCCCGTAATACTCCTTATAGTCTGTAGAATGTCTTCTCTCCTATCTGCTCCTGCTCTACTAGCAGCACCAGCATTAGCCCCAGTCCCAGCACCAGCCCTAGCTAACCGAAGTCCCTTACCAAAACACGTCCCGTACTAAAACACGTTTTCGCGAATTTTTATTTCTTTAATAACTAAATAACTACAAATCCGTTTATTATAAAATTTAAAATTTAAAATTTAATTATATAGAATAATAACTTAGTATAATAATAATATTAGATTTATAATAATTACAATAACTATTAAATTTATATTTATATATATAAAAAGAATTAACTTTTAATATAATCTTTTAATTATTATATAAATTATTATAAAGCTATATATTTTATATTTAAAATACTTATATTATTTATAATATATAAAAGATTTTTTATAAAAAGTATAATTTCTTAATAAAATTTAAGTAAAGGTTTAAAGAAAATTAAATTATTATTAATTTTTAAATATCTTATAAAATATAATTCAATAAAAAGGTAATATTTAATTCTTCTAATTTATTTCTAAATAATATAAATAGTAAAGCTATTTTTATTTTTATTTTAATTAAAAGTATTATATTTATAAAGTTCTATAATTCTAAATTTATCTCAATTGAGAATAATATTATATTATATATTATTTATATTTATTAATTAAAAAATATATTTTAAAGCTCTTTATATAAATAAATATAAATATAAATTGTTTTTATGTTTTATATTAAAATTATAAATTATTTCCAAATTATTAAAGATTTAATAAAGATAATATTATAATATTATTAGTTATATATTAGTAAAGTATATAAAAACAAAATTAAAGATTTCTTTTATTTTTATATTATATAAATCTTTTAAAAATTATTATAAAAAAATTAATTATAATTAAATAATAATATTAATTAATAAAAACATTTATAATTATGAATTTTTAGATTTAAAATCTTTATTTATATATTGGATATAATACATAACTTTATATATTATTTTTATAAATTAAAATTAAAATTTTATTAAAAATTAAAAATTAAATTGTTTTAAAAAATTTCAAAATTTCAAAATTTAAATCTTCAGTTTTATAATTCACTCTTTGAAAAACAGGTTATATAAAATTTTAATATACATATTATAAATACCATAATAAAGTAACAATTTTATAATTTTTGTGCTTTATAATATTATATAATATAAAAGTTATATTAATATTAATATATTTTAATTAAAATTATTAAAAATAGAATTTTATAAAATATATTTATTATCTATATAATTTAATACTATTAATAGGCTTTATATATGTATTAAAAATAAAAGGATATTATAAAGTGGTTGCTTTTTAATTAGTAAAAGTGTTTTTCTTAAGCGCGTGTTTTGGTGCGGGGAATCGGTTACAGCTCCAGCTCCAGCTCCAGCTCCAGCACCACTATTACCACCACCAGCAGCAGCAGCAGCAGCAATAGCAGCACCAGTAGCAACAGCACCAGCAGCAATCTGCTTCCAGGCCTTGGAAAAAGTTGTAGCCGAGAGGACAAGAGTCTTGGGCCCTAATGATTTTCTCACTATTACTATAAAAAGAATACTCGTTTCTAAGCATTTGGAATCCCAAATGCCCATAATAGAAGCTATTAAAGTATTCGAAGCCCTTCTCTGCTATCTAAAGTCAATAATTAAGGAGATCTTTAATATTACTATTAATATCGCGAATTCTCACTTCTTTAACTCTTCTCTGCTATTAATAAAAAAGAAGTAATTAATTATTTTCATATATATTAAAGATTAGCTTTTAAAGTTACTTGCCTATTATAATATTATTAAAACTCTTATTAAATCTTTTTAGACCTTTAAGATAAAGCTAAATATCTTATAAAACATGAAATTCTTTTAAAACAAGATATAATTATTTAATTAAAAGAAGCTTTTAAAAAAGCCTCTAATTTTAGCTAAATAAAAGAATTACTAAATAAGCCAAACTAAGCTTTCTAGTATTTATATTTATATAATATATTTTTTAGAGATTTCTAATACTTTAAATAAAGGAAATAGCTAATAAAGAAATATATATATAGTTTATTTACTTTAATTAAAAGCTCTATAATCATTATTTTCTAATATTTTATATTAAACTAAGAAAATTAAAAAAATTAAATAAATAAATAAATAAATATTTCCAGATATTTCTAGTAATATACTTAGTTTTAAATAAGCCTAGCTTTAGCCTTAAATAGCTTTATAAGCTAAAAGCTAAGAAAATTATATTATATATATTATTAGGATTTAAAATTCTTTAGTAATTTAATTTCTTTTATAGCTTTTTATATTCTTATAATTAGTATATTAAATAATTAATTAGATTAAATATATTAATTAGATTAAATATATTAATTAGATTAAATATATTAATTAGATCAAATTAATTAATTTTAATTAAATTAATTAATACTTAATTAATTATATAAAAAAAAGTTTCTTAACTTTTTTAAATTTTCTCTTTACTTTTACTAATTAATAATACTATAATAAAAAAAGCTAAATTAAGCTAATAATTAACTAAATCCTTTTTTCTATAATAATAAACTAAGAAATCTTTTTAGAAACTTAATTATTTTTCTTTTTATTTTATTTTTTTATTTATTCTAATTTGTTTTTTTAAAATATATTCCAGCTTTTTAAATATAATACTTTTCAAAAATACTTTTATTAAATATAATATATAATTTAGATATTAGTAAAATTATTAAGAAAAATAAGCTTATTATATAAAGGAACTTTTAATACTAAAAAGCTCTAAATATTTCTTTTAATTAGAATTTCTTTATTAAATCTAAAGTATCTATTATTAATAAAGATTAATTTTTAATTTTTTTATTTATAATTAATATAATTTATAAGAAATTAGAGCAAGAAATATTAAAAAACTTAAGGTTTTAAATACTTTACTTAATTTAATAAATAGCTATCTAGATAGCTATAGCTCTAATATAATAAGTATACTTCTAATATAATTAAACTAAATCTTATTTTGGCTTTATTTTAGCTTTTAGCCTTCTAATATTATATATATTATTATATATTTAATATTATAAATTTAGTATTTAGGACTTAGAAAGCAAGATAAAAGATCTTTTATAAAGATAATTTAAAGCTAAAGAAAAGAAAACTAGAATATATATATTCTATAGTATACTAGTTTATAAAAAGTTTAGCTTTCTAAATATCTCTAGTATATTTCAAGTATATTTCCCTAATAAAATAACCGTATTATATATATCTAGAAAGTAATAGAATATAAATAATTATTAGGTAATTATATTAGCTAATAAGATTAAAAGCTGAATTATAATATTTAATTAAATTAATTAATAATTAATTAATAGCAAAATTCTTTAATTAAATGAGATAAATACTTATTAATCTAATTTAATCTAATTATTTAATATATTACTTAGAATAAGAGCTGCTTTTATATAGCTTTTAATTATTTATTTATAAAATATAAATTAAGTTTTTTAATATAAAAACTAGTAATTATAAGCTCTAAAATAATGTAATTAATAAAATATTATAAATGCTTTTTATTTTTATTTCTTATATAAGTATAAGTAGTCTTTAAATCTTCTAATAAAAGAAGTAAAAATTTCAAGTAAAAAATATTACTTATTTTATTAAATTAAGGCCTTAAAAATTCTTTTATATTACTCAAATATATAAATAAGCTCTTTAAATATATTAGTATTAATTATTAAAGCAAATTATTATACTTTTTAAGTAAATAAAAGCTTAGTAATTATTATTTAAAAAAAGTTATTAATTACTAGAAATTCTTTAACTTTCGTAATTTAATACATTTAAGCTTATATAAGAGCTTGAAACTAATTATAGCTCCTGCAGGCTCCGTCACAATGGCCTGGGCGGTAGTCCCATCTAGGGAGGTGTTGGCCAAGCCAGCTCCTACAAGCTCCGTCACAGCGGCAGTCCCGTCGGAGGAGGTATTAGTATTAGTCAAATCAGCTCATGCATTCAAGGTCACAGGATCCTCGGCGGAAGTTCTGCCTCCCTGGGCCACAGTCCCGTCGGATGGAGCATTGTTGGTTAAGTGAGCTCCCACATTATCGATCGCAGGATCCTGGGTCCTGCCTCCTCCGAGTTCTTCATACACGACGGCATGTGCGGCATTCTCGCCGGAGGAAGCATTGCTAGTCAAGTGGGCTCCCATATCGTCAATCACAGGATTCTGGGCAACAGTGCTGCCTCCTGCATACTCAGTCACAGTAAACTGGGCGGCGGCAATTCCGTTAGAGGCGTTGCTGTGAGCTCCCACATCGAGGACATCCTGGGTATCGAGATCAACAAAAGCTATGTCCGCACCAGTGAAACCCGGATTTGTCATTTTGCTCCGAACATTCTTGCCTCGAGTAGAGTTGAGAGTTGCAGTTCGAAGTTTGGATGTCGTTTTGTGCCGAGCATTTTGTGCTCGAGCGGAGTTGCGTGTTGCTACAGACATATTTCGATTACAGAGGGTTCTTTAAAGTAGCCGTTGAGAGTGAGTATTGAGAGGAGGGGAAATATGTAAAGAATAGAAGTGGGTGGGTAGCCTTTCTCCCTTTTATCTTCGATTTGACATGGCATGAAACCTGTCGGCGTTTCCCTCGGTCTACGAATGCAGCAATCAAGGATCAAAACAGGAATCGCCCGCAACGAAGGCGCAATATGTTGGTAATGAACATGCAAACACGAACATCCAATAATATCTACCAGTCACAGGGGCATGTAATGCATGGACGACGTCGCTACGGTTTAATTTAAGAACGCTCGGATCAAAACTCGGCATTTTCGCGAATTGCCACCCCAACATTAAATTAGTCGCATTTTATATACGAAATCACGATAAATTAATGATCGCATGGTACTAAAGATAATTAATTGGTTACATACGAGATTTTTAGTACTCAGATCGCCCCCCCTTATTCGTCACTAAACCTCACGTGCTTGCCCCTATATATAGACTTTTGTTGAACTAGCTAAAGCAATATAGCTAGGGTCACGTGCTTGCAATGTAAACCAAGTAAACGGTACTGAATTGACTGCTGTTCTACAGTGGTAAGTAGCCCGTATATATAGCCCTGAACCCCCTAAGTCACATGTACTAAATCCCTATGCCAGCTGAACCGATTTACAGCTATACAGGGTATTCCAGCCGTACAGGGTATTCCAGCTATACAGGGTATTCCAGCTGGACAGGGTATTAAGCTAGTGCACAGCCCCATGGCGTTCGGTTCCAGGGCTTACTAAGCCTATTAGGGGCCTCAGGCCCCTAATTTCAACAACTTTTTTCTAGCTGGCAGGACCCTCCGGGCTCCATTATTATCTTTACTACCCTCTCTACCCCCTAGAGCATTAGCTGATCTATTAGGAATAAAAACACTATCCCCAGTAGCCTCTAAATCAATTACTCTATTATCAAAGGTCTCCTTTTCCTCTAATCTCTTTCTTTTTCTAGTAGATGAAGCTATACCTATAGCTTCAAATTCGGGCTCTGATTCCCAATTAGCCGCTAATTAGGCGTTTACTTGGGATATAGTAATTCCACCTGGAAAGATCCTCTCCTGGCTAGCTTGAGCAGGAGCAGGAGCGGGAATTAGAGTTTCTAGCTCCGGGATTAGGGATATTAATATTATAGGATAGCTATTTTAACTATTTTCCTGTTCTAGTAAAGGCGATTTTAGCTCGTGCTTCTCGTTAATATTAAAGCATATATATATATGCCTTGAATTAGTCTTTTTCTATTAAGTAAATTAACTAATCAGAAACTTAAGTGCCTTCTATTTAAAGGAAAATGGGCTTAGTACCTCTATCTCCTTTGTCTTTTTATTAACCTAATATTAATTAACTCGTTTTAATATATTAAGTTTATAATTAAGGTTTACTTTAATAGCTAGAAAAGGAAAATTAAAGTTCTATTTAACCTCTTTTTATTCTAGAAGCTTATTTACTAAAAGAATAAAGCTATTAATATAAATATATATCTTTTATAAGATATATAGTAAAATCTATAAGTAAGAGCTCGTTTCTATTAATTATATTAGCTATAATAATTATATATAGTAAAATAACTTATTATTTATATATTTCCTAAATATTATATAAAATAATAATATTTATAAGGCTCTATTTATTAAGATTAATATATGTTTTATAATATATATTATATTTTATTTATATTTCCTTTATATTACTTAATACCTTATAAGTATAAAAGATATATAAAGCTAATATCTTATAATATAGTTTAATTAAAGGAAGTAATAGTAAAACAGGCTTCTCTTTTAGAACATTAATTATATTTGCTTATATAATATAGGAAAGAAACTATAATAAGATAAAAACCTATATAAAGTATATTAGAATATAAAACGAGACTTAATAATAAAATAATAAGATTAAAGATATAAATAGTAAAATATAAATAGTATATAGTATATAAAAGCTTAATTAATTAAATATAGAGAAGGAATTATTATCTAAAACTATAGAAAAGCTAGCTTTTTTATTTAATTCCTGCCAGTTATATATAAAAGGCCCTAGCCTTTATTATATAATTAAAATATTAAAACTATTAAAACAAAGCAATTTTAATAAAATACGGCTTATTATATTATAATAATTTAATTATAAGTTCTATTAGATCCTAAATTAACTATATAATATATTAGCCTAATATTTATATAGAATTAAAATAAGGTTTATATTTTTAGATATAGCTTCTATATATATTTTTAAATATACTAAAGTATAGTTTTTTTATTAAATACTAAGCCTTTTCTATTTAATTCCAGATTAGAATAAATTCTTCTAAAAAGTATCTAGAATTTTATTTTTATTAGTTCTATTCGAATTTAGGAGTTTTATAGTTTTATCTTAACTATTTTTATTAAATCGGATAGAATTTAGAGATTTACTTTTTAAGTGATTTTCTTATCCAGAATTCTTATAGTTATATTTTAGATATCGAGAAATTAAAGAATATAATTTATTATTTATAAAATAGTTATTATATTAAGGATATTTGGGTTTAAATAAACGTATTATATAAATTTTAGATTAAATAATAAGAAGTTAAAAATATAATAAAATTAAAAATAATAGATATTAAAGTAAATAAATATAAAATATAAATTTTTAGTAAAAATTAAAATAAATTTAGAATTAAAAAGTAATAATTACTACTTATATATAGTAATTATTAAATTAAATTTAGAGCCTATATATTTAATATATATTTCTTTTAGTATTTAAGTACTATTAATAAATTCTTAATTATTAAAATACTTATTAGTATTTATATATTATAAAATAATAAATACTAGTATTTTTAAATTACTAGAGCTTTTTTTATAAATATATATCTAAAATATTTAATTCTAAGAAATAATATAATATAGTTTATAATTAAGAATAAATAAGAAATAGCTATTATATTAGATTTCAAAATAGTATTTTATATATATAAAAATTAGAATTCAAAATTAAGAATATTAAAGATTTAGAATAGCTAGTTATATATAATAGGCTATATTAAACGAGTTTAGGGCCGCTTTGCTAAAATTATTAATTGGCGGCCCTATATAAGCTTCGGGGCCAATTAATAATTTTGCCCTAAACTCGTCCCGAATAGATTTAGAATATAATAAAGGCTTTTAGCTAAGTATATAAATCAGGTACGGACTTTTTATAGACTCTTTATAGATAATATAAGAAGGAAAATAGCCCGTAAATATATAAAGTTACTCGTAAATAAATTAAAAGCTAAATAAGACCTTATAATATTTCTGGGTATATTATATTACTTATATAGTTTATATTAGAGAGTAAAAAATATAAAGCCTTACCTATAAGATTACCCGTAAGGCTGCTATATAGAACTAGTTATAAGAAAAGACTAGAGACCGTAAATTTACTCCTATTACCTCAAATAACTAGTCCTATAACTTATTAATAGTTATTATAAAGAATAAAGCAAGAAACTATTTATAGGAAAGCATAAAAGATAGTTACTAATCCGTTAACTAGAGCTTAATCCGTAGAATTGTCTGTAATTAGCTATTAAAGTTACTACCTAGTAGCTATATACGAATCGAGAACCTCCCAAAGCTATAAATCGATATCTATAACCCGTTATAAAGCCCTTTCTATAAATAGAGATTCTATAAGAGTATTATAGGTATACTAATCTTGAGTTATAGCTTAGAGAGAGGCAGATCTGGTAAATAGATATTCTATAAGATCTCTAGAGATAATTCTGCGATTTCAGGATCTGCCTTATTTATATTAGCCAAATCTACTATAAAATATATCTGTTCCTGGCTAGGGAGTATATCCAGGATTATTTGGTTAAGCTTATAGATCGTATTATTCAGGGTTAATAGGATTGCCTGTCTACTAAAGACCCGGTAATTATATAGGGCCTATAAGAGTTGCTCTTATAGGTAGATATAATTAATTAGGTCCGTAACTAACTAGATATATAGAATAAAAGGCGGGAGTATAATCTGCCTATTTAAAAATAGGTTATACGGAAGACTACTAATCTAGTCTATAAAATCCTGCTCGGACGGGTTATTATAGACCTGTATATTAATCCATAATAATAACTAATAAAGCCGTAGCTAGATCTATATCTACTATAAACAGGCCCGTACTATATTGGCCTGTAAATTATATAAGACTACTAGTAAGATCTGGGTAAAATTCCTTCCGAGAATTATAGGTACTTCTCTAAAAAGAATATTATCTATAACTAATTATAAATTAACTATTAGCCGGTATACTATCTCAAAGCAGTATTTGTATTATATAGGTACCTTATCTCAGATAATTAGGTCTGTAGAATACAAGAGAGCTCCGAGCCGGCTTATCTTAGTAATTATACTTACGGATAACTTATTAAGTTCGAGCGGGATCCGGAACTAGAAGTAAGATATGTATTTATCCGAAAGAAGAAAAGCCGTAATACCCGTTAATACTATATATAGAACTATCTTACCTTAGCTATAGTAATAGTAGTAAAGGGTCTTATAAAGAAATGTCTTACCGGTCCCGCTAAGGCCTTATAAATAAAAATAAGTAATCTGTAAATTATTTGTAATTATTACTATAATTATCTAAAAGTAAGAGTACTAGTCTATATTTAGCTAGGCTTATATTACGGTTGCTAGTAATATTTTATAGATATAATTAATCTATAGATTAGCTATATAGTAGCTTATAGTCTAATTAAAGGTATTCTCAGGCAGGGCAATATTTATAAGTATTTACTAGAGATTTGTAAGGCCGAGACTAAGTAAAAAGAGGCTGTAATTATAGTAAGAATTAACCAAGAATAGCAGGAAATTAATTAACGGGTTATAGGCTAGCTTATAGACCAAGTTATTATAGAAATACTTCTTATACTAGTCCCAGATTACTTATATATTTGTAATTAGCTACTAGCGGATACTTGTAAGAAAGAGTATCTATAAACCATAGCCGGTTATTAATAAAAATAGCCTTATTAAAATACTGGAACTATTCCTAATTATTCTTTACTAAGCCGCAGGTAATATAGGTAGTATAGTATATAGGATAATAGATACCCTTAACTAAGTAGAGCTCGTTAAAGAACTATAGACTATATATAACTATTAGTAAGAGCCGTAAGTAGAACTACTTACCCGAAACTAGACTATAGTAGTAAATACAACTAATACTATATTCTTATTTATAGTATTTCTATATCCGGGTCTTAGTAACCTATATAAAGTACTATAGGAACTTATAATATAGATACTAGTATTCGTCCTTATATATTATATTATACTCAAAAAAGGCTATTAAGGTCGAGCGGGTATTTACGGTCCGGTCTATAATCTGCTCGGGTAAGAGGTCGGCCGTAAAGCAAATTATATACTATCTAGGGAAATGAATTACAAAATATTAAACCGGGAGGAACTCCTGGTATATTAGGTACTTAAATAGGTATTAGAAAGCCTCTATAGGGTCTATATACCAAGCCTGGAAGTACTAGGTAATCTTATTATTCGTTCCCGAGATAGTAATAGTTATATAGTCTATTCCTTTATAAATATACTTATAGATATACTTAATTACTTATATAGATATATAAACCTCGATATTAATATATAAGCGGAACTTCTAGAAGAGATACGGGTTATATGAAATGACCTAGTAGTTATTACAAACGACTTCCTAATCTGGAAAGCCTGGTTTATAGATTATAAATATATAGCCATTATTCCGGTATTAGTATTCGGGATACCTATTCTTATAAATAATTATTATAGCTATAAATGCCTTAGGGAACCTCTTCTAGTATACGAGCGGGGCTATAAATATCTTACGGACTATATATAAGGCTTTTGGATTATTATTAAGGCTATATGGCCCGTAAGACATCTGGCTAGTAATTATAGCTATAAGTTCGCCTATAGGATCCCATAATAAGTCTGGGAGCTTGGTATAAATAACCTTATTAACTAAATTAGAGATTAAGAAAACGGTATTTCTTTTAAGAAATAAGAATAGATATATATATAGAAGGCTATACTTCTAGTATTTAATTATATAAATATGGCCCGTATACTATCCGAAAAGGTAGTTCTTGAGGTTTATAAGAAGCTCTCTTACTTTTAGGATAAAGATCTAGTAAAGAAGATCCGGATAATTAATTACTTATTACCTGTTTAAGAGGTAATCTGTAATCTCAGGCTAGTACGGGTTAGCTATAAAGGTAATAAAGAAGCTTGGCTTACTAAAGTACTATATAATAGCTATTAAATCTTGAAAAAGCTACTATATAAAGCAATTACTACCTATAAAGCTTAATAAAAGAATAAAGTAATAGCTAATATTACTTATATGGATATCTTTATGAATTAGAATATCTATAAGTCCCGTATAGATATTTATACGGATATTCTACTAGTATAAATAGAGCTAGTTAAGTAAGGTAGTTTTATAGGTAATATATATATTAATAATATATTACTAAAAGAGGTAGCTAGTATAAAAAAGCAGGGAAAAGGCTAGATAGATATAGAGATAGTACTAGTAAAAGACCCGCTATTCGAGCCGTATTTACTAACGGGTTCTATTATAGTCCTATAACTATAAACCGTAGTACTAGCCCGGGTTATTATATAAGAAGAATAAGATATAATAGAATAATATATATATTATATATATAATATTAATCATATATATTTATAGATACTTGCGGCCTGCTTTATAGATTATAAGTACCAGATTATAGCGGCTTATATCTATATACTTATTCGGGATAAGGGCTATAATCTTATTACTTATTAGGAAATTCTTATAATAATAATTAGTACCTGACTCGAGAATTAAATATATTTGCAAATTAAATAAGATCCGGAAATCGGTTTACTAGCTTATAAGATACTTATAGGCTATTTTATAGACTATAATAAACGGATTATAATCTGTAAGTATATTTATAAGTTATAAAAGAATTATATAATCTAAGTAAGGAAAGTTAGTAGCCTATATATTAGTTATAAAGAGCAGATTATAAAAGAAGAGTTATATAAAAGAGAGTTCGGTATATAAAGCGGGCTATAGCAGGCCTTAGAAGTAGAAGAGCTTATTATAGATCTGAAAATACTAGATCCTATAAAAGAAATCAATTCGTATATTTTTCTTATACTTAACTAATATAAAGGCAAAAGTATAATTATATATCCGGATATTTGTTTGGAAGGCCTAGTAAAGCGGATTATTGCCTGTAAAAAGATAAGAGAGATATAGAAGAGGCTTACGGATTAAAAGAAGTATTATATTATCCTTTTTATAATAGGCCTTAAAGTAATTATTTATATAATTAAAATAGAGGGCTCTATAAGCTATATAGTAACCTATAAGCGGACTAGTTATATATACGGGAGCTAGCCAGAAGTATAAGAGAAAGCCAGGAGGCTATATAATAGGTAGGTCTATAGGAGGGTCCTCTAAGATATTAACTAGGGCCGTAATAGACGGTTAACGGATCCGTTACTAGTACTATAGGGCTAGCTCGTTTATAGAGATATCTGTAATAGACTATTATTATTACCGGAAAGTAGGAAGAATATTCGGATCGAGTTTTTATAAGGCAAAATACTACTAGATATAATTAGTAGCTAACCGGGCCTATTAACTAGTTAGTTAAGCTAGGAAAAGAGGGAAAATATAGACTTAATAGTAATTATAGCTCTTATATATCTTAGCCCATTCCGTAATAAAATTAAAAGCAGGCCGATTTTGCTTATAGGTAGTATAAAAGCAGGAAGAGTCTATAATATAAATAAAAGAAAGAGTAGTAAAAGTAAAAGTAATAAAGAGAAAAAGAAAAAAAGAGTAAAGTAAGGCCAGGTTTTTTTTTTAGTATTTCTTATATAACCTGTATTTTTTAAGGAGCCCTAAGAGCTAGCTAGTACTTTAAGAATTCCTTTCCCCTTCTTCCGAGGTTTAAAAAATCGTAATAAAAGCCCCTTATATTCCAGAACTACTCAAATAGAAAAAAAGGTATTTAAGCTTCTTTTTTCTAATTCCTAGCTAAGTACTAAAGATTTGGATACAATTATATTCCGATATACAATTTCCTAGAAAGAGGCAATTCTAGTATTCCTTATATAATTCGTATTTTTCAAGAAGCTCCGAGAGCCAACCGCTTAGGGTAGTCCGAATATAGGATAATATAAAAGAGGATACTTTTTAATATTTCTAAAAATATAAAATTAATAGCTCTTATATTTATTTAATAAAATATTTATATATTAACTTACTTATTTTAAGTAGAATTCCTAAACTAATTAAATAATAAATAATAACTTTTAATAGAAATATAATAAATATGAAATAAGGTAAGATATATAACTTTTTTTATATTATAATTCCTGAGATTTATTTCCTAAATAATATTAGACTAAGTAAATATTACTAATTATATAGTATTATATTATATTTAGAAATTAATTATTAAATAATTATTAATTCTAGTATAAGGTTTTAAGTTATAGAAGTAGTTTATTATATTTCCTATTTATTTTCTTTTAGTTAAATAAATTAGTAAATATTAGAAAAAGATAATACTAAATCTTTTTTATTATTATTTTCTCTTTTAAATATATATTTATTAATTATATATAAGTAAATATCTATATTATTAACTAGCTAGTTTATAATACTAGGAACTCTTTAAAAGAATATTTCCTCTATTCTTAGCTTATTTATAATCTCAAGATTCTTATTCTTTTTATTAGAATTCGGAAAATAAATAAAATCTTAATTAAAGGCTAGTATATTTCTATTCTTATTTATAAATTATATATTATTCTAATTATTATAGTTCTTTATTCTAGCTTTTATAAAGCCTATAATAATATCTAAATATAGTACCCAATTATATATACTAATAGAAAATAGTAAAAGATATAGTTTTAATATTAAATTACTTATAATTAATATATAATATATAATCTCGTTTTATAATATAAGATATACTAGTAAATAAGCTATATTTTTACTAGTATTATATAAAGACTTTATAATAGAAAGAATAAATCCAGCTTTTACTAGATATTTCTAGGAAAACTAAAATATATTCTTTAGAAAATATATATTTATATTTTATTCTTTATATTCTTTTTATAATTTATAAAGTTTATTAATATTAACTAGAATACTATAGTATTTAATCTCCTTCTTTAGAAAGAAGTAGTTTTAGAAGAGTTATTTATAAATAATATATAAATAATTAGACTATTTCCTAATTATATAAATATTTTATATTCTAATAAATTTAATAATTTGCTTTCTAATAATTAGAAGATATATTACAAGTATAGCTATATAATTAGGGAATAATTAACGAGAGTATAGTTATTAATAGTAAAGCTTCTTAAAAAGATCTTTTACTTATTTAATATATTTTAAGATTTATATAATTTAATAAATAATATTTATATTTTAAAAATATAAAAATACATTTACTAATTAGAACTATTAAGCTTTAATTTATTAATTTGCAGTATTAGTTCTAAACTAGTAAATTTCTGAAAATTTATAGGAATTAAATCCCGCTTTAATATTTAATATTTAATATAGAATATAATAGATATCTATAATTATAAGAGTTTCTATTCCTCTATTAGACTAAATAAAAAGCGGTATTATTTGAAGTTTACTAGTAAGATTAAAATATTAAACGAGAATAGTAACCTAAGTTATAATTAATTAGATTAATTTTAAATAAAATAAAGAAAGAGGGCTATAGGAAAGTAAATTCATTAATATTATAACTTATACTAGTGAATTATATATTGCCTCTAGCTTAAGCGAGTATAAAAGAGAATAATAGTTTATAAATATTATACTTATAATATATTTATTTATAACTCTAATATAAATCCAAGAAATAAAGTATAAATAGGTATTAATACCGGTATATATCTCGATTCTATAAAATTATAGCTAAGGAAACGAATTAGTAGTTATTGAGATAATAATTTTTAAAGATAGAATATAATTATACTTACCTTATAATAGCTATTAATTAATTAGACAAAATCAGGCCCTTTAATTTAGTACTTCCTACTAGTTAATTATATCTCTTTATATTAATATCTAATTAATGGGATATTAATATCCTGTAAAACTAACTGAATTTGATTTCTAGAAAAGGCTTTACTCTCTAGTAAAGAGTTTATATAAGTATAGAGAAAGCTTTTACTATAACTCCGAGTAATATTCTGGGGCCCTTAATTAATAATATATTTCTTTAATATCTTTTATAATTATTTCTTCTTAGCTTCTATTTCCGAACTAAGTATTCTATAGTATAGTTCTATTACTCTATATATTTAGTAAAGCAGTTATATATTAGGAATATTATATCTAAAAGATTATAGGTTATAAACTATATTTTTGTCTATAATATAAATAGTTAAAAAAAAGAATACTATTAAGGCCTTTAGCTCGTTTAAAGGAATAAATGTAGCCCTCCGGCAAATATGCTATTTAGTAAGACTTTGCTAAAGTATAGGAATAGTAGTATTAATCTCAAATTCCGTTATAAGACACTTAATAATTGCTTTATAAAAGAGGCCTTTATTTAAATATAAATTAGAAATAAACTCCCTATAAGGCATAAGAGTCTTTGGCGGATGACCCATTTTAAAGAATAAAAGTAGTTCTAATAATTGGAATTAGGTAAAGTATTATAAAGTATTATAGAATTATAATAGAAAGTTAGGTAAGATATAGAGAATGGGGGTAAGTTACGTGTGATATATTTTGCTACTACATTGCTATCTATATTACTTATAGGCTTAGAATTCAATAGGAAAGCAGTTCGATGGTATATAATCACGTTCCGAATAATTAGGTTAGCCTTGAATAGCTTTAATTTATTAAATTCCTAAAATTATTGATTTTTGCGATTTTCGGTTTTCTTGCATTCCTTGAGTTTTGAGCCGAACGTCGCTAAATCAGCCCGTACGTCGCCCAGAATAAGCGACCCTTCGCTAATTAGGTGATCCCCTCGAACAGCTTGTTCCGTCTGCTCAATACTCTGACGATCCCGGTCTCAGACAAAACGCTGCGTCGTGGTAATGAAGGCAGGTCGCAGAGATACGCTGTAACATCGCGCCACGTAGTGAACCTCTTCCCTCTACTACGAAACAGACAGAGTACATGGGCGGGCTCAAGGCTAGAGCTTGACGCTCGGGTCTATTCACAATCTGGACGTTCTATTTATGTCTCCAGTCATAATTGTCACTGCATTTGAAGGGTCGCCGTTAATGCTAATAATAATGGTGGCGGCCACGGCGTCCTCCCCTCCAAAGAGGCCGCGAATCTTCACCAAGCTCCCACGACATGATCAACACAATGTTTGTGCTCATCGATCCGAACATAGGGTATTGAGGAACAAGGTGGTGCCTCGATTGGAGGTACTCCACGAGTAGTTCGAGGGCATGCACGTCGTGGCAAGATGGTCTTGATTCGCCCTCAGAATCTCGTTCCACTCGTCGCCCAAGAATTAGAATCTCAGCGGAAAGCCAATTGCAGGCTGATCTGTAACAATAGCCGTCTTGGTATTCTTCAGCCAATCGGGCCTCACCACTGCAACCCAGATCTGAATCCCCTCTCTGCCTTGGTTCATCTTCGGGAACTCCACGGGATTCCCCAGACAGCCTGTTCATAAGCATAGACAGGTCCTTGCCAACGAGCATAATCCGATATCCATCCTTAATTTAGCTTCCTATCCGGGGCTATGCACCAAAGTCTCGAATTGGGTTCTTGTACTTGCTCACTAACAACTCGACGTCCACAAGGAGGTTCCGCGTTTGTACATTAGCACCTCGAAAACATAGCCACATCTGAGGCGCTAATCATGCAAGAGTCCTCCTGAACCGGGGCAATTCATCGCCAGCGTCTGGAGTTCTTTATAGTCCAACTGCCTTAAAGTCTTGGGTGTGCATGTTTTTATGATCCTTCACTAGATATTCCGTTCCGCAAAGGCACTTTAGAATTGAGGTCGTCATAAGCGATAAGCCAACCGAATAGGGTCTGGCCTTCAGTAGCTATGGCACGTGATAATGAGCCGCGACCTAACGTTGCTATGTGGACCGGTGATATGAGCTCGGGGCCTTTTTTCGCCCACAATTCGGGCTAAAATTTTCCGAAAATGGAAAAAAGGCAGGTGGGTCCCAACCGGTTACTTTTTTTTATTTCTTACTTATTATTTTATATAACTAGTTAAAAACTGGTTATTATTTTCTTTCTTAATTATATAAGATTTATTTATTTTTCTAGCATTATTATTATTTAGCTTTAAAATTAAAGTATATTATTTTTTATTAATTATTAACTAATATTACTCTTATTAATATCTTGTCTTAAAAGTAAGATTAATTTTATATAATAATAAAAATAAAAATAAAGCTCTTAACCGGTTAATAACCGGCTCTTAACTACTTAGCCAGTAACCGGTTTGCTAACTGGGCTACCGGCTAGCAACCGGTTGGGACCCACCTGCCTTTTTTTCCATTTTCGGAAAATTTTAGCGCGAATTGTGGGGCAAAAAAACGCCCCGAGCACAATGATCCCTATGTGGACGTGCCCCTAGCCCGAAAAGAACACAAAGTCCAATACGATCATGAATTCGAAGGCACCATCGACCGACCTCGTGCGCAAGACAACAAAGTTGCCCATATACGAAGGCATACGGCATTAAAATTCGTCCAATTCGCTAAGCGAGCGCGGGCGCAATCCTGACCCTCCCAATAAGAATTTCTTGTAATTCCGTATCACATTTAATAATCGCAAAAATTCTATAAAAGTTAGATCTGCTTCCTTTCTATCTCGCAAAACTATTTTGAAGACTTTTAGATATTACATTGAGATTTGGTGTAATTTTCTAAACGTAGCGATTTTGGTGTTCCTCGCTTTTTGCGGATGGACGGTGTTTAATGCCGCCCGCCTTCGTAGTGAGCGTAATCCTTAATATGCGCATCGAACTATGTCGCATCGTCACTGCACCAATCTCTAGCGTCAGCACGAACCAGACTTATAGATGTACTCAATATTCTATCCCCAACGACCTCGTCGTGTGGTATTGCTGTGAAAACATACCCCACCACGCTTGCGTACACTGCGGCACGACCTCCTTATGGACGTCGAGTTATTAATATGCTATCTCTCCACTTGCAGTCTAGCCCAATTGCCCTTCCTCTGGGAGCCATCACGACACCTCTACCTAGGGAAGAGAGCGCGTTGTCTTGTAGGGAATAGTCCCTGCTTATAATGCAACTCCACCTGCTCAATGACTTTATACGTTCCTCTATGTCTCTTCCCCCCCTCCCCCCCATCTTTAAATATGGGAGAGCATAGTAGTAGTAGCAAGGATACTCCCCCCCTTAGCATTACATAATCTAGCAGAAAAACCGCACTATAGACGACGATGCGCAAGAGAAAGTAAAGAGGCTGAAATTGCGGCACGCGCTCTATAGCGTTCAGAAGAATCGACTTAAGATAGTGCCTGTACGAAACCTCCGAATTCGGCCCCTATAACACCCTCTACGCCTCTAAAACGAGTACTAATCCTAGCGAACTTTGAAGAATGGATACGACTTGCCACAGATAATAAAATCAATGCCGCAAATTCGTGGACTATCGCGCTCATTAATCATTTCTATGACATGTCACTTTAAAGGAAGCCAGTGGGGTGAATTTCCAAAGGGCTAGCTTTACCTTGGATAGATGCGTGCAGATATATATAAATAGAGTCAATAGCATCGCCACGGTAACAAGGAAACCCCTTAGTGGACTTTCAGATAGTTGGGATACAAAAGATAACGACTATGATGAGTGGGAGGAAAGCGTTAAAGGAAGACCTGCTAAACGATAGGCGAGTTAGAGAACTCTTCAAATGAGGACGACCAAGATCCTCTTTAGGATGAAATCTACAAGTTTGGGTCCAAGTTTTTGCGCCAAGGATATAAAATCTAGGATATATGCAAGGCCTTGAAGCCTTGGATGAGACTCAAGAGGAGGTGAGGAATGGGGAATCCAGGCATGGACTCCTCCTCGCAATGGCATCTGCGAACAGCCTGGCTTGTTCGGAAAACTCGTAGTTAAGCAGTCAAAACAACAAGTCGAGGATCGCCTATGCGGCGAAAGGATAATTCGAGTGGATAGCAATCTATAAAGGACAATTCCTTTTCGTGTAGCATTTGCGACGGGAGATTTACTAAAAAGTTTTCTATGACACGACATTGTAAGGCATTCTTTCAGTCTGTGCCTTTTTTCAATTTTCTAATTTGCATAATAGATCGTCTCCACACTCATGGTTATGCTTGCATAACCATGAGTGTTCTAGAATATTCATTCGACACCAGTTGCGGAGTATCAAGAATGGCCCTTTCCAGGGTTTCCTCAAACGCACCAAGATCGGGAATGAGACAACGTACAACCTGGAGTTCGTGTTATTACATGTGCTGGAGCACCTCCATCTCCCTGTCTTTTCCGTAGAGTTGGGATACATTCTAATAAAGAGGCGTCCGCAGAGGTTGCAACCCCTCACAATACTATAGCACATTCCAAGGTGTGGCCAGTAACACTGCAGTCTAAGAGAAAACGCGTTCCATGGAAACTAGAAGAGAATAAGACAATACTCAAGATAAAGGAGGAGGGTTACTTATAGGAAGAGATCCATACTGCAGTGTGGGCTCCGATAAATTATTGATCGAAATTATTAATTAGTAATTATTATCGGCTAAGCAATTAATAAACGATCAATATTAATAATTATTATTAATAAAAGTGGGCCCAGCCATTAAACGAGCCCTATTATGGCTTTCTAGTTTAATTATAAACCGATTAGTATTAAGATTAGTATAAAAGTATACTATTATTACTATATTATTAGACTTTTTAACTTTTTATTTAATAGTCTATTATATATAATATAAACTAGCTAGTATTTAATCTAGTTATTAATAATTCTATTAATAAAAGTGGGCCCAGCTAGTTATTAAGCGAGCCCTATTACCTCAATAATGCCATTAATAAAAGTGGGCCCAGCTAGCTATTAAGCAAGTCCCATTATATAAATATCTCGCTTTCTAGTTTAATTATAAACTAATTAGTATAAAGATTAATATAAAAGTAAATTATTATAAATATACTATTATACTTTCTATTTAATAATCTATTATATAATATAGACTAGCTAGTATTTAATATGTAATACTAAGATTTATATTACTATTTCTTTTAAAAAAGATTAAAATTTTCATATTTTCTTTTATTTTCTTTTTAATATATAATAGTACTTTATTTTCTATTATTTAAATATAGCTTCTAAATCTGCTTTATTAATTTATTAAGCCTCTACTAATATAAACTCGACTCGATCCAAATCTGATTCTAAATAAGAAGAACTTATAAGAGCTATTTAGGCTTATACTTATCTCGGGTATCCAGATATAGGAGAATTACCTAAATATTACTATTGTTTTTCTTATAAAAAGAAAAATCTACTAAATATTTATTTGACTTTAATCTTTACTAATTAATATAATTATCTTAAGTTAATATATAATATTACTATTAAGAGTAGATCGGAAATTAGTTTACTTTAATTAAAAGTAATTAACTAGCTATAATAGCTTTACTTATAAATAGAATTATCTGGCCAAATAACTGAAATTAATATATATATCTTTTAATAATACCTTAATTAGATAATAATTTATAAAGCTTTAATTTCATTAATTATTATTTATAATTTATTTTTTTAAGTAGTTAAATAGCCCGAATTTCATATCTTTTATTAAGTACTTAATCCAGAATCTTAGCCCTTTCTTTCTATAACTCACTTTTATATAAGAAAAAAGCTTGAGAAATACTAGGTTAGTTTAAAGAATATTATATAATAAAAACTTTAATTTATAGTTTTAAGTATTTATCTTACTCTTAATATCTAGACTTCTTTATAAAAATATCTTTTTTTAGGTATTATTATATATTTTATTAAATAATAAGATAAGAATTATATAAAGGCCCTTCTAGTTCTTTATATAATACTAGGTTATTTAAAAGAAAACCAATTTATAGTTTTATAATCTATACTTTAAAACTATAATATTACTAAATAACTTGAAGCTATTATTAGTAATAATACTAGTATAAATACTATATTATATCGAGTTATTTAGGCTTATTTACTAAGGGAAGAAAGATTAGAATAGGATACTTTATAATAGCGGGTTTATTATTTAGGACATATTATTAATCTTTTTATATAAGTCTTTTTATTTTATAATGTTTTTATAGATAGAGAATTAGAGGTATTTAATAAGTAAGAGGACTTGGGAGATTTGAAAGCCCTATTAAGTAATAAGGAAAAATAAATAAAATTTCAACTTTTGGGACTATTAGGCTAGCTTTATAATATTATTATATATATTCGTTACTTTTCTAGTTAGATTACCAGATTTAAAGCTCTTATTAGAAGAATAATTTCTTTTAATAATTAAATATAATAGAATAGCTAATATATAATACTTAATATTACTTTTTAGTAATATACTTATTTTAATACTTATTATAAAAAATATCTCGCAGATCTGAAATTAGATTATTTTAGTTCGGAAGACTAGGAAAAGCTTCGGATAATTTCTATCTTTTTTAAACTATTTTATAGAGCTATTCTTAAAACTTAAGGAAATACTATAACTATTAATTAGGTGCTTTTTATAATAGATATTTTAATTTGAGTATTTAATAGATTACTAGTAAGTAATAATTTTTATATTAATTTTTATACTAATCTTTATACTAATCTTTATATTAATTTTTATATTAATTTTTATTACTTGAATTAATAATACTAATTATAGTATAATAGAATATATATATAAATAATAAAGACTTTTATACTCGAATCCGGAAAATGTAAAAAGTCTTTAATATATATTATTATAAGTCTAATAATATGTCTTTTTATATTACTACTCTTATATTTTATTTGAATTATTATATGAAGTATATTAGGGCTAATTAAGAGAAAAGATAGGTTTAGCCTATTTTAACTAAAGTTAAAAAGCTTTGAGAGAAATATTGAGATTAGATATTTATCTCTAATAGTTTAGTACTAGTCAAGGAGATTAAATAGCTAGTAGAGAAAGAACTAAATGATTTTAATAAGATTACTTAGATATTAAGGAAATATATATAGCTAGTAAGTTAAGATAAATACGAGAATTATTATTAGAAGAAGCTATATAATATTAGGGACTTATTTATATTTTAATAATAATATTAAGATATATAAAAAAGGTATTAGCTAAAGCTCTTATTTATAGTAATTAATATTCTCTTAATTCTAGTAATAAATACTAAAATAAAGTAAATCTTTTTAGGTACTTGCTATATAGTATTATAAAATAGAACTCGAATAATAGCTAAGACTTTAGAAATAGTAAAATACTTAAAGTATTAGAAAAGAAATAGAATTTTGAGTATTTTTATTAATACTAGTAAGAAGTAATAAGATTAGTATAAAAATTAGTATAATTATAATTGTTTTTTTTATAATTTATAATTACTAGTATTTTAAAGATATAATATCTAGCTAACTATTACTTTTACTAAAGAAGTTTCTTAAATATTATTAAGTAGCTATAATATCTTTTATAATTCATAACTTAGAGATAAATAGAAAAACACGTTAATATAAGCTATTTTTTGGTTTCTTTCTAGTATATACTAGTAATATTACTACTTTATAGCCTTTTCGAGATTTAGTAAAGAAGTAAAAGCTAGTAGTATTTAATTTAGTTTCGGATTCTGGCTATTAAGTAATAGAACTAGGAAAATTAACTTATTTATTATCTCCTTATATTTAACTAGCTAAGTTTCTCTAAATAGCTTTTTTGCCTAATATAAAGAATTTAGTAAGACTAATAAGCATAATATAGTTACTATATAATAATTAGTAATTAATATAAAGATAAGTAAAATTCATATCTATTATATAATAATCTAATCTTATAAAATAAGGATCTCTTTTTCTTTTACTAAGTTTTCTATTATATTATAAACTTAATATATTTGTATTTCTATTTTAGTTAGTTTTATACTAATCTTTATACTAATTTAAAAAAAGGTTATATACCTTAGCTAAAGCTCTTTATATACTATTAACCTTTTCTTTTATTTTATTCTCTAAAACTCACTTAATTTCTTTTTCTTAATTAAGCTTTTCCTTAGTCTTTTATATTTCCTTAAATTATATATTATTCTCGGAATTATATTTAATATCTTCTTATACCGGGTTACTATTATTTTAAGCTATATATAAGCCACTATACTTATTATAGCCAAGTAATTATTTAATTGCTTTCTAATTCTTTCCTTATTATTCTCTAAAGCCAGATTAATATAAAGATTAGTATAAGAATATTCTAAAAATACTTCCTTAATTTAATACTTATAATAAATTCCTATACTATTTCCTACTATCTTAATAGTAAAGTACTTTTATATATTACTAAGCTTATTACCTTATATTTTACTATTATAATTATATCTTAATCTATTACCTTTACCTTTTTAATTTTAGTATAAATAGGGTCTTTTATAAGAGCTTTATTATACTTATATACTTTTATAATATTTAGGTTTTAAGATAGATCCGTTAGTACTTTTCTTTTATAAGTAATAGTATAAATAGATTTAATAGAAAAGGCTAGTTAAGATACTATATTAATATAGCTACTATCCTATAATATTATAATTAGTATAAAGATTAATATAATATAAGTATAGATTTATTTTAGGTTCTGGGGATAATTTAATAATAATTAGTAATATTTTATAATTACTAATATATTTAATATACTAATTATAGTTTATTATTATAGAATATATTATAAGAATAATTTATATAAAGATTAGTAAATTAATTAGTATATTAGAATACTAACTTATAGGTTATAATATAAAGTTATATAGTAATATAGTTAAGTAATTAAGAAGAGATTAAAAGATAAGCGAGATAAGATAAAATAAAATTAACTTTATAATATAAAATAATTTATTTTTAAGATATATGAAAAAAATTTTAAACTATTACCTTACTTTTCCCTATTACTTTATCTTAGCTAATATTTTTCCTTTAACTATACTACTTTAATTCCTTAATTAACTCCTTAATTAACTTCTTCTATAGTATATCTCTTAATTTATATTAATTACTATATTAATTAAGATATAGTAATCGCGATCTCTAGTTAATTATTTAATTATAATATAAACTAAGTAAATTAATAGCAAGTATATTACTTCTAGAAAGGCTCTTATAAGTAAGGCTTTAAGAAAAACACTTGGCAGAAAAGGCCATATTACTACTATTATATAAAAGAAGAAAAAATATAGGTTTAGACCTAGTAATTAGTTAATTAGTAAAAATATTAGTATATTTACTAACTAGTTTTATAGCTAAAGCCCTTTAAGAAATCAGAAAATATTAGAGAAGTACTAATTTATTAATTCTAAAAGTACTATTTTATTAATTAGTAAAGGAGATTTTGGCTTAGAAAAGTAAATAAGATATATATATTTAAGCTTTGGCTTTATATGCTTTATAAAAGTCTATAGAGACGCTTCTTATTACGGAGTTTAAATATAAGTTATTTTTCTTAATTATATTAATTTTTATACTAATCTAATTCTAGTAATAAATCTTATAGTTATTTATATAAAGCGGGTTACTATTTAGAAAAAGAATATAAAGCTAGTCTAATAAATGAGATTAGGAATAATAAATATTAGTAAGGTTAGTAAATGCCTTATAGTAATACTATAGAGTAATTAGTTTACTTGAGTTATTAGTAAAGTAACTAGATTAGGTATTAGGGAATTAATTTTTATATTTAAGGTAAAGTAGTTAGCTAGCTATTAGATTAATAAAGTAATAACTTAAATTATTACTTTTTTAATATATCTTAAATTAGTTATATTTTTTAAAGAACTAGTATAAAGATTAATTAATTAATTAATTAATTAATTAGAATAGAAAATAAGAGAAGCAGATTTTACCGGTCTTCTTATTACTTAGAATAATAATTATTACTAATTATTAATAATTATTAATTATTAATAAATTAGTATAATTATCTAATTATTACTTATTAAGCTTATTAGAGCCTATACTATTATACTGCCCTTTTATACCGGATTCTAGGAGTAATCCAGATATAATACTTTATAAAACTCAAAAAGTAGTTATAATAAGCTAATATACTAATATTCTAGTAACTTTATTAACTAGTTAATACTTTGAGTATAATCTCTATTATACTCGAATGAGCTAAAAACCTTAATAGGAAATACCCGTTTAGCTAGGCTTACCTGGTTCTTACTTAGTATACTTACTAGATAAGGAAGAATAATATATAAAAACTAGCTATATATAAATTTTTTACTATATATATAGAACTATAGAGTTTTAGCCTATTATAACCCCTATTTTTTCTATAAATTATAATTAGTAGCCTTTATTTTCTAATTAATTATATCCTAGTAATTAGCTTTAAATCTTTATATTATTTTTTTATACTTATTTCTCTAAGGCTTATTTAGCCTAGTATGTCTTATATTAATTACTCGAGCTTTATCCTTATTATTTGCCTTAATATTCTTTCTTTCTTACTCTATAGTAATTTCCTTATATTTCTGAATAATCTTACTAGATTTTTCTTTTCTAGCTAAATGTTTCTTCTTTATAAGGCCCAGATCTAATACCCTTTTTTTAGAGAAAGAATACCAGATAAAATTAACTTTTCTAATATTGCCTTTACCTTTTCTTATATATATAAAACTAAAGAAGTAATAGGTATACTATCTATTATTTGTATTATACGATTTTTAATATAATTAATACCTCGTTTTTATATATATAGTATTAATAATATAGGCCAATTTGCCTAGTCTTTATAGATAGGAGTACGAGATAGTAGGATAGTAAAACCAGGAGAAAAAGAAGGTAAAATTAGTAAAAAGTATTATAGAAAAGGAATTAGAGTTCGCAGATACTTTAAAAGCTCTTTATACTTCTTTATTTTCTATAAAACTCTAAATAAGTTAAGAGATATTAATCTAGTTTTCTTAAAAAAAGAGATTATAATATACTAGTTCTTGAAAACCCTATCTTAAAACTCCTAGAAAATCGCAAAGAAGTCTATTTTATTAAACTTTTTTATACTATTAAAAATCTTTTAATAAAGCTTCTTTTAAAACTAGTATTTTAGAAATTAGAAGATAATAATATTAAGTAATTAAAGAAAATAAGTTATATATATAGATAATTTAGAAAATTAAATATGATTTTTCTAATAGAGATATAAAAATTCATTAGATAAATAAGAACTATATTTATTAAAAGTTAAGATCCTATAGATACCTATTTATAAAAAAGAATAGTACTTAATATAATACTTGAGATATTATAAATTCAGGTAATTATTTATAAAACTAATAAAAAAAAATATAAATTTAATATTATTATTAAATATTTATAGGAAATATTTATAAAAATAGTATATTTTCTTGAAAATAATATATATAGGAATCTTTTTTCTACTATAATTAATTATAGCTATAATTATAAATAATTCTTAATTATTTGAATTAGTATTATATATTATTTTATAATCTAGTAATATATATATAATATCTTCTATTACTACTTTAATTTGGAAGCTACTTTTATTAAAATTAAATATATTCTTTATATAAAATTTTTTTTTTTATATTTATTAAAATTAGTAAAATATTTTTTAATATTTTCTATAATATATATATTTAAATACTTTTAAATATTAGTTTCTTTCGAATTTACTTTAGGAATTTGTAGTTATAGGTAATTTAAGCTTTTATTTATTTATAAGATATAAAGAAATTAATATTACTAGTATTATAATAAATTAGCCTAAAGATACTTATTTAAATTACTTCTAGATTAGAACTTTGCCCGGAAATATAAAGTATTAAGAGATAATTTCTTAAAGACTTATCTTATAATACTAAGAGTTTTTTAATTATATTTATTTCAAGAATTATTTATAAAATAACTCTTTTACTAGGCTATTAATTAATTATATAGGGCCCTAAAATAAGCTATAGCCTTTGTTTCTTTAAGTTTAAAATCTCGATTTATAGCCTTAGAGGCTCTAGTAATTCGCTTTTTAATAGCTTCTGCTTTAAATAGTATTTTAGTATATTAAAAAGTTAATAATAAAAGAATAAAGAAAAATTTATATATTACTAGTTTTTATATATTGCCTTCTTTTATCTAGTAAATATATTAAGCGAGAATTAAATAAGCCTGGCTAAACGAGTATAAAATTCGTAATATTATTATAGGAAAAAGTTTAATACTATAAATATATTAGAAAGTGAATTTATATATTAATTTCTGGGCTTAATAATAATAAAGTTATATTAAGTTGTTTTTATAAATATATTTATATACTTTATTTAATGAATTTAAATAATATATAAATATTAATATTATATATATTTTAATATTTTAATAACTATCTATAAATTCTTTTATTTAATAATATATATTAATTAATTTTCTCTAATATTATATTTTCTAACTTTTATATTTTTTATAAACTTAATCTAATATATATTATCTAACTATTAGTTATAGTTTTTTCTTTAAAATATTTTTATTATTTATTGAATTCATATATAAAAGATTATTAGAATTAGGCAAAATATTAAAAGAGAAATAAGATAAAGTAATGAGTTAATATATATATTAAATTAATATTAAGCTTCTTTATTTTCCTTTTAGTTCAAGCTTTTAAATTATTAAAATATTTCTTCTAATTATTATTTTATTACTTTAGTAATATAAACTAAAAGTAATATAGATTTTTTTTATATATATTATATATTTATAATTAGATACTTGATTAAAAAAAGCTTATATAAAGAAAAATAGTTATTTCTTTATTTATATATTAAGAAAAGAAATCTTTAAATAAAGAATATATTATAAAATATTACCTTAATAATATTATATATTATATATAATTATTAGAAGATATATTATTAAATATTTAAATAAATAAAGAAATAATATATTTATTTATTACTAAATCGACTTTTACTAATATTAATAAATTAAATAAGATAACTAATATAATATATTTAGTTTTCTAATTATAAAAAAATATTATAAGGAATTAATTATTTATATTTATTATAATTAATATATTATAAATATTAAAATTATTATATTTAAAAATAAAATAATAAAAAAAGATCTAGTTATCATTTATATATATAATATATAAGATAAGATATAAGAGAAATTACTTAGCTATAGTAATAATAAAGCTAATTATAATATTATTATTCTTTTATTTAATTATATTATTTATATTTCTAATTATTATTTTAATTTTAAAAATAAATAAAATAATATAAAAGTAATAAAAATAAAAAGCAATTTGGGCTTTTAGTTAAAGAAGTATTTATAAAGCTAAATAATAATACATAAATATAAGCTAACTAAATAAGAAAATAAGCCTAGTATAAGATATATAATAGTAAAACAATATATAAGTAATTGAGATAAATAAGCTTTAAAGTAATACTTATAAATATAACTAATTTCGAAAAGTTAATTCTAATAAAATATTAATTAATATCTTTTTTTAAAGCCAGAAGCATTTCCTTATATATTTCTTAGTATTTAATTAAATATATAAGGCTTTTTATTTAATTAGAAAATATAATTTTATATAATTTATATAATTCTAATACAAGCTTTATTTAAAATAAGAAATTAGGTTTATAATATCTAATATTTATTTATATATTATTCTATATATTTATTATATCTAAAGATAAAATAATATTATTAAATTAAATTAAATAAAACAAATTACTAATATAAATATATATTTTTTATTTTAAGCTAAAGTTTTATTATATATTATTTTATTTTTTAATTTTTTTAAATAAGAATAAATAATAACTCGTAATATTTTAAGAATAATTAAGTTTAAAACTAATATACTATATTAAAATATAATAATAAAGTAAATAAAAGGCTAAAATATTAGGTTTTAAATATAAGAACTTATATATTATTATATCAAATTTAATTTCACAAATATAAATATAAATTAAAAAGCTATTAAAATTAAATAGATTAATAATATTATAAGGTAAATATACTATAATATCTAATTAATTTAATAGCTTAAATTAGAAATCTTATATATTATCTAATATTATTTTAATATTAAATTAGATTATAAAAATAATTATTAAAGCCTTTATAAATATCGAGAATATTAATTATTTAGGTATTGAAATTCTTTTTAATTTCTCGAATAAATAGATTTATATTTCAAATATTATAAAAAAGGCTATTATTATTATAAACTAAAGCAAGTAATTATTTATTATTAAAGTTACTATTATTTAATATTTTAGACTAATTATTACAGAAATCTATAATAAAATTATTAATTTTAAAAAAAGTATATATTTAGTAAAAGAATTAAGAAATAAATAAATAATTTGTAATAATTAGAAAGTATTATATTTTATTATATATAAAAATATAAAAGAATAAGACTAATATATATATAAAGTATTATTAAATAATAAATCTAAATAAAAAAAATTATATAATTTAATTACTAATATAAACTTTATAATAATAAATGAATTATATTATAAGAAATGCCTTTTAAAAAGTATTAGAAAAAGTATATTTATAATTAAGATTATATAATTAAATAAAGCTTTGATTTACTTTATTTATAATTATTATAATTAACTTTTATATTAATTTTTAAAATAATAAAGTTTATAATAAAAAAGAATATTTAATTATTTTTAAATATTTTTAATTTATATAACTAGATTAGTAAATTTATAATTAAATATAATATATAAAAATAAAAACATTTATAAATACTATTTAATATTATAATAAGTATTAATAATAATATTAAATACTTTAAATATTAATATATATTTATTATATATTTTAAACTTAAGCTTTTTTTATTAAAGGTAAATATAATAGAAATAAACTTGTTTTAATTATAGATATTACTATTATTACTAGATATAATAATACTTGTATTATTAATTTTTATTTTAAACTATGGATCTTTAATAAAAGTATTAATATTAAATAAATTATTAGATTTATTTAAGGTAAAAATAAAGAAAAAATCTAAGAAAAAGGCAAATATAAAAGCAAATATAGTAGTTTTTATAAAAAAGTTAGAAAATATTAAAGAAATATAATATATATAAAAAGAATAGCGAATTATATTATAAGTATTTTAATATTAGAAATTATTTATATTATTAAAATAATTTTATTTTTAAAGGAAATAATATTTTTAATAGCTTAATTATTTATTAAATATATAATATCTTTAATTTTAATAATAGTCTTATTAGTACTAATAATATAATAGTAATATTAAAAGAAAAGATAAAAAGTAATATAAGTATTATATTTAAGATTATTATTATTATTATTAACTAGTAGAATTAATATAATAATTAGTATTATAAATAAAATAAGTATAAATAAATATAAACTAAATTAGAAATATTTGCCTTTTAAAAAAAGTGAGATTATTATAATAAATAGAATTAATAAAGGTAATTATAATAAAATAAATAAAAATAATTTAAAGAAATAATTTTAAGATCTTAAAATAAATAAAAGTTTATAACTTGAATTTAAATTTTAGCTAGATAAAGAATCAATATTATTAATAATTCTTATAAATATTTTCTTATATAATATATAATATAAAATATAAATAGGTCTTAATTAAGATTTTATAATAATATAAATATATATAATTAAAAGTCTTTTTTCTTAATTTATTTTTCTTTAATAAAAGATACTTTTTTATTATTAATATATATTATTATTAAAAACTTATTATAAATTTAAGTATTTTTAAAAAATATTTAATAATTATATTAAGAATTAGAGGCTAATATTATATAATATAATATAAATAGTTCGAATTTAATACTTTAAATATATTTATAATAAAATTCTTGTATTTATTTTCAAATAATAAATTATTTATTTAAAATATATTAAAAGATTTCAAATATAATATATATTTTATTTTTTATAATTAGTATTAATTATAAGTCCTATTTAAAATATAATTATATAAACTTATTTAGTAATTATTTTATTAGAATTAATAAACTTAGCTTTAATTATTTTAATTATTTATTACTTTAAAATAAAGAATTTTTAAGATTTATTTAATTCTAATAATATAATTCGAGCTTTATATTATTATTTTATTAATTAGTATAGATTATTATTTGCTAATTTCTAAAGTATATTACTTATAATAAAAAATTAAAAAGCTAGAAATACGGCTTTATTTAAGATATAAAGTAAATAAAAGAAGCTTATTAATAAAAATTAAATATTTGGCTTGTTTTTTAGTAATAAAATTAAGAAGTTATTATTTTATATTAGGTTTTAAATTAAGTATCTTATTTAATAAATAAATTAAAGTTAAAAATATTTTCTAATATTAGAATTTATATTATTTAATATTACTAATTTTCTATTATATAAATCACTTTATTAATAGTTTTAAACTATATTATTTACTAAGAATTAATTAATAAACTTTTAATTATCTTTATATAAAGTTATTAGTTTCTTTAATAATATTTATTATATAACTTAATATATTACTAAATTAATTTATATATATTTTATTTATAATTAAAATAATTATTATTACCTTAATAAATATTATTTTAGATAATAAAAAAAACCAAATTTCTTAATTTAAAGTAATTAAAACTATAGCTTTAAAGTATTAATTATAAGATTATATTAACTTTTTAATTAATTTAAACTATTTTAAAAAGATAAGAGCTTGTATTAAATTAGCTTTTATTTTTATTAAAATATTAACTTTAGTAATAAAATAAAAATAATTATAAAAAAATATTAAATTATAAAAGTTCCCCTAAATAAACTAGTTATAAGTATATTATAAAGTTAGTAAAATAAAGAATTATATTATTAATATTTAAGCCTTTTTCTTTAAGAAAAAGCAAATAAACTTAAATATATAAAAAAGAAAATTAGCTTTAAAAAAATTTCTTTTAAAGAAATTATAAGTTTTTTAATTATATATTTATAAAAAGAAGTTTAAAATTATAAAGAAATTATATTCTCGAATTTGAAATATAATTATAAAATTAAAGTAAAGTATAAAAAATAATATAAAACTTTAAGAATTAATTTATTTTTATTAATAATATATATTAAATTAAGGTTATTAATATTTAAATAAAAGCTATTATAATATAATATAATCTAAAATACTTAAAATATAAATCTTTATTTATATTATATATTTATTTTAGTAATAAAAAAAGTCGAATTATATTATATTTATAATTATTAATATAACTATAGTTATTAATAGTTATATAATATAATTATATAATATAAAAGTAACTAGAAGTAATAGAATATAAATAATAAATAATAATTATATAATCTTATATTATATAAGTAACTCGACTAGTAACTAGTTTCTATTAGGCTTAGTAAATTTAGGAATTATATATTAATATTATAATACTATAATTTCTATTTCTAAATAATAATTATATTACTAATTTATATAAATAGTATTTATAATTATATAATAATACTATATATTTCTAATAAACTAATACTAATTAGTTTATATATATAAATTAGATAGTAAAAAGAATTAAGCTATATTTATTTAAGATTTAATTCTTTAAAAATAAAACTATTATTTTATATTAAAAAGAAAATAACTATTAATTACCTTTACCTATAATTCGGTTTTATAAAAAGAAAAAGGTACTTAATTTTACTAAGGCCTAACTAAGCTATATTAAAAGAAGGAAATAATAGTTATTTCTATTTATAATTCGGTTTTATAAAAAGGAAAAATATTATTTCTTACTAATTATTAAATAGTTAGTTATTTAATTATCTAATTATTCTATAAAACTACTTATCTTATAAGAAATTACTCTTTTTATAACTACCTAAATACCTAAGGCTCTTAAGCTTTAGAATTATTAAGTTTTTTTCCGGAATTTTAATATTTTATTTCTTATTATAAATGAAATTTTTAGCTCAAATATAATAACTTTTACTTATTTATTTTATAAACTACCTTTTTTTTTACGAAATTATTCTTTTTACGAATTATTATATCTTAAACTAGATATAAGCCTATAAAATATATAATAATAGAACTTATTATAATAGATAATTCCTTTATTAGATTTGTTTAATTTAATTATTTTATATTTATAGAAAATAATAATTTTAAGGAAATAGTAATAAAATAAAGATATAGAATTAATCTAAATATTATTATAATATAAGAGATATTCGAATTTTTAATTACTAAGCTATTTTAATATATTTTCTATAAAATAATTAATAATAATTTTTAGGAACTATTTAGATATAATTTCAAGAACTTTATATATTAAAGAAACTTTAATAAGCTTAAACTCTCGGAAATACTATATTTATATAAGATTTTTTAATATAATAATATATATATATATAATAACATACTAGTATTTTTATTATTATAACTATTTTATTTTCTATTATTAAAAAAAATATATAATATATCTAGATAAATAAGAATCTATTAGTAGCTAGACTAATTTTATTAGGCTTTATTATTCTTATAAAAAATAATTACCTAGAATTTATTATCTTTAATATTTCTATACTAATATAAAAACTTTAAAAGTAAATAGTATATTCTTACTAGCCTTATTACTACTATTATAATTATATTCGAATATTCTTTAATTATCTTCTTTACCTTTAATTATAAGACTTATTAGGAAAGTTATTAAAATCTATATTAAAAAATAAAAGTATAATAAATCTAATAGTAATTTTAATTACAAACTTATTTTTTTTTTAATATTTACTAATATATAAAGCTTTTATAAGAGGTACTAATACGAGCTTTTTTTATTATACTAAAAAAACTAGCTTAAAACTACTTTTATAGTAACTAGCTTTCTCTTTATATATATAAAAAGGTTTATATTAATATTTATAGTTTCTTTAAAGGCCCTGAATTCAAATATTGAAATTTAAATAAATAAAATACTACTATATTAGCTTTTATAATAGCTAAATTCCCGGAAAAAATAATATTTGAAAATATTTAATTACTAATTAATAAACTATATTAATTATAATATAATCTTATATTTAATTTATAGAATATTAAATTTCTTTATAATAAGATTATTATTTTTTACTAAAGTTCCCGAATATATAAATATATAATTTTAGACTCTCCTATAAATCTTAGTTAGCTTATTAATAAGCTCTAATTATCTATTATTATATATAAAAGCAAATAATAAACTAATCTCGAAATTTTTTTTACTAATTAATAATACTATTCTTAGAACTCTATAAGCTATTATTTATCTGGAAATTATTAATATAAACCCAGCCGCAATTTCGGAACCCGTAATAACTATTTCTAATCCTGTAATTATAATAATTATATTTCGAAATCGTGTTTTATATATAAGAAATACGAATACTATTTATAGAAATATATACTAGTGAAATAAGAAACTAAGAAAGCTTAATTTAGGAATAGAAATATCTATTAGTTCAGATTTCGAAATACTTGTAATTTTAATAAATACTTTAATAATATTTATATATAGTATATTATTAAAGCTAATAATAAGAAAAGTAATAAAAGTAATAAAAACAAACTAGTAAATAATACTTTTAAGGCTTTACTAATAGAAATAAGTAAATGAAATATATTATTTAGATTTCTATTTTATTTTAGTTAAAAGCTTTTTAATTACTTTTATTACTTTTATTTTACTAATAATTATAACTAATACTTTTATAAATAATTTTTTTTCAATTTTTTTATATATATTAGATAATAGGCAAAAACCATGCCTTAAAATCTATTAAATTTTTAATAGAAAATATCTAGACTTTTATAATTAATATTAGAGTTTCTAGATATTTAATTACTAGTTCTAACTAATTCCAAGCTTTATAATAAACTAATAATAATATTGAATTTAATAAAACTATTAAAGGTTAAGTTAATATCTAGTTTAATATTAGATCTATATTTTCTATTAGATTTATATTTTCTATTAGATTTATAATAGTAAATATACTAACTAAATAAATATAATTCTATATTATATTTTTAAAGACTTTATTTTTACTTAGCTTAGATAATATAAATAAGCTAGGGATTTATTTTAATAATTTTACTAATAATTTTATTACTTTTACTAGAAATTATATATTTATAATATAATATTTCGAATACTTTTTCTTATTTTAAAATACTATATTATAAGACTTTATTTTCGAATTCTTTATTTATAATTCCTGCTTTTTTATAAAAGTCAAATTATAATATTTATATTATTAATTTAGCTATTTATTTATTAATAAGCTCTAAAATATATTAGAATAAATAAGCCATAATATTAATATAGCAATATTTAAATATTTCACGAAATATTATAAATAATATTAAAAATATAGCTAATTATTCGAATAATTAAACTTTAATCTAAGAAATAATATTAGCTTTAATTATTCTATTATTATTAATATTTTCTATATTTCTAGTAAATTTATATTTCATATTATTAATAAAGGTACTTAATATTAAACTAACTAATAGCTTTAGAATATTAGTATAATATATATCTAAAATATATTTAAGTAATACTAGATTAATAATTATTTAGGTTCTCTTAACTAGATTATAGTAAATACTAGAAAGTAATTTACTAATAAGAAGTTTATTTAGCTTATAAATATTATAGGAATTAAAATTAAAATTATTTCTATAAAAGCTTATAATTTTATTAGAATTATAGAATATTATTATAATTAAAGTTAATAGAATTAATAAGAATATTATATTTCAAATAGCTTTTAAGGCTATTAATAACTTTATAGAATCTAATAATATTATTTTAATTTTCTTAATTTATAATACTTTATTTTAAATAACTAAATATAATATTTTATTACCTATTATATTATAGTAATTAATAATACTTAAAAAAGTAATAATAGAAATCTAGAAGCTTTAAACTAGATATTAAATTATAAATACTTTAAATACCCGAAATACTTCTAGTATTACTAATATTTATAAACTATTTTTGAATTTAAATATTTTTATTTAATATAAAGAAAATACTAGTTAATCTAATAGTTAGAATAAATTATATAAGCTAGTAGCTATTAATAAAAAGAATTATATACTAGCTCTATTATATAGTAATACTATTTTCTATTTAATTTTTATAAAGCCCTTTTATATAGGAAATATTAAGGTTATTACTAATAGCCCTAAATCTAAATTTATTTCTAAATTCTATAATAAGACTAAAGATAATACAGGTATAATTCCTCTTATTATTCCCGCTATTTTACTAAAATATAATGAAAAATACCCTTATAAGACCCCGGATATTATAATATTTCTTTAGGATAATAATTTATGTAAGAATTCCCGTTAAATTAAAATTACTAGTTTTTTAGAAAAGAATATATTTGAGGTTATTTCTAGATTTCAGGTATTAAAAAAAGTATATATTTTTAATTCCCGGTTTATTAATAAAATTAAGAATAAAGATATAAAGAGAGAGTTTAAGAAATCGAGATTAGTTATCTAAGCTTATAATAATAATAAGAAATATATAATATTAATATAATTACTTATTATTTAATATATTAGCTAAAGAATTATTCTTAATATTATTATTATAATAATAGATATTACGAAATTATATTTATATAATATCTCGCAAGCTTATATTTAATTAATAATTATACTTAATTAAAATTTCTATATTAATTTATTTTATAAATTTATTAAAAAGCTAAATTTAAAAAATAATTCTATTCTAAAAATTATAAAACTATTATATAATATACCGGAAACTAGAAATTACTAGTTTAATACTTATTATTTCTATTATATTAATAAGCTTTCTATAAAATAATTAATTTATAACTCTTGCCTTTTCTATAATAAGTAATTCTTCGGAATTATTAGTCTTTAAACTAATAATACCTTATTTATTAGTACTAATAATTTTATAAAAGTAAAATAACTAAAGCTTTAAAAGGCCAAGTTATTAGCTAAAAAATATAATTGCCTTATTTTTAACTATAATCTCGAGTTTAATAAAGGTATTATTTATATAAATACTACTAGAATTACTTTTATATAGAAATACTAATATAAAAACCTCTAAATTATTTCTGTAAAAACCATTATTATTATAAATAATAAAAATATTAGTTATTAAAATCTTTTTATTAAGAACTAATATATTAGAAAAATATATTAGAAAAATATATATTATATTAGTTTATTAACTAAAAGCTTTATATAACCTATTAATTATTACTTAAGCTATTAAATCCTTAAAAACTAATATAAAGGTACTTAATAAATATATTTAATAGCAAATTAAGAATATTACTAGAAAACTAAGATTTATAAAGCTAGTTAAAAAGTTCTTATATTTAATTATTTTTATAAATACTTTATTTATAAATAATAGAGATCTCTTTTCCCAAATTAGATATATTCTAGTTCTAGTAAATAGAACTAGATATATTAATATTATTTACTAGTTCTTTATTAAATACAAGAGAGTTACTAGAAGTATTCTAGCTTTAGAACTTTATAGTATAATTTACGGCTTTAATATAGGCGCTTTAGTTAAATCTATAATTAATAAAATACTAAAAATAGAATTATTACTAGTAATCTATATAAATTTAAAGTTATTATATAAATATCTTATTAAATTAGATATTATTCGAAAGAAATATCTAATAATTAATATAATATATCTCTATTAAATATATAAATAATAAGAAATTATAGAAGTTAAATAAATTAAGAAAGAATTAAATTCTACTAATTCTATAATAAAATTAAAGCTATTAAATGCCCTTAAATACCTAATTAATACGAATATAATATAATTAAATATAGAGAAATAAGTTAAATATAAATAGAATAGAAAATAAATATATAAAATAAGAAAATATTATAAAAAGAAAAGTTATATATAAAAAACTATAGCCTTTAATATATAACTAAAACCTTTAAAGTAATGTAAATATATAAAGTATTTGGAAAAATCTAATACTAGACCGGATTAGGAAATTAGTATATAATTAGAGAGAAATATTATTTTTTATATTTTTAGAAAAGTTCTAGTATTAATATAATTATAGTTATTAATAATTATATAATATAGTTATATAATATAAAAGTAACTAGAGATAATAAAATATAGATAATAGGTAATAATTATATAACCTTATATTATATAAATAACTTAACTAGTAACTAGTTTTTATTAGACTTAATAGATTTAGGAATTATATATTAATACTATAATAATATAATCTCTATTTTTTAAATTATAACTATTTTTCTAACTTATATAAATAGTATTTTATAATTATATAATAGTATTATATATTTTTAATAAACTAATAATAATTAAAATTAAATTTTAGTATACTTAAAATATAAATCTTTATTTATATTATATATTTATTTTAGTAATAAAAAAGTCGAATTATATTATATTTATAATTAAAACTAAATTTTAGTTAAAACCCTAAATAATAAAACTAATTTAGTTTTCTTTAAAAAAATAATTTAGAAGTTTCGAGATTTATTATAATTTAATTAATCTTAATATAATACTTATATAATAGTTTTTTAAAAATAAAAGTTAAATAGCTTTATAAAAGTATATAAATATATTTATAATATTATTAATTTATTTTAAAAATTTATTTAGTTAATTAAAAAATTAATATTATAATTTAAAATAAAGTTAATAAAGTTTTAATAAAACTAAGTTTATAAAATAAAAATATTAAAATAATTCAAATATAAAAATAAAAAGCTTAAAATAATTATATTTTTAATTTATAATATTAATTACTAATTAATTAAATTTAAAAGTAATTAAAAGTAATAATATAATAATTAATATAAATAATAAGAATAAAAGTAGTTTATATATTATTTATATAATATAAAAGACTTTTTTTAATTAATTATAAGCTTTATATAAATAATTAAATCTTTTAGTATTCTTAATATTAAGTTATTAAAATATATTTTATATAATAATATAAAGTCTTATTTAAATAACTTATATTAACTTAAACTTAAAGAAAATAATTTTATTTACTTAAGAAATACCTTAATAATAATAGAAATTTATAATATTATAAATATAATTATATAAACTAAAAAGTTCCTAAATAAGGAAATAATTACTATTTATAATATAGCTAATATATTTATTTTTTATATTTCAGTTATATTTCTAAAATAATTTAATAAATATAGTATTTATTAGTTCAATTAATTAAATATATTTAAATAAGGAAATTATAAAGATTATTAAATTAATATATTAATAATTTTTAATTAATAAGTATTTAAATATAATTCTCTTATTAAGAGCTCTAAATTAAACTTATATTAAAGTATTTTAATTATATATTTTAAAGCTTATTTTTCTCGAGATCTAAGGCTTATAAATATAATTACTTTTAATTAAAAATATAAAATAATAAAGTATTTTTACTTTAAAGTTCTTTTTTATATTAAGAAATAGTATTAATTATTATTTAATTAATAAATTCAAAGTATAAAAAGTATTATTTAAATAATATAAAGTAAATACTTTATAAAAGCTTTATAATATATTATTTTACTTTATTTTAAGGGCTTTATTAAAACTTAATTTTAATATTTAAAAGTTTT
This sequence comes from Hyaloscypha bicolor E, assembly GCF_002865645.1. Taxonomy (NCBI): domain Eukaryota; kingdom Fungi; phylum Ascomycota; class Leotiomycetes; order Helotiales; family Hyaloscyphaceae; genus Hyaloscypha; species Hyaloscypha bicolor. The sequence continues at coordinate 43,437 of NW_020194625.1, read as the reverse complement.
AATAAAGAGAATTATATACTTTATTTTATTTATTTAATTTCTTAAATATATTTTATATATTATATATTAAAAACTAGTAAATAATATATTTTATAACTTTATAATAAAAATATTATATAAAAATAAAAAAATAATAATAAGATTTAATAATAACTTTATATTTTAAATAATAAAGAAAGATTTCTTTATTATATAATTTATATTTTATATATAAACCTAAATTAGCTTTATTTAGAAATTTAAAAAGTATTATAAGCTTAATATTATAATATATATATAATTTCTAATTTACTAAAGTTTTTATAACTTAAAATATACTTTATATTAATTATTTATTTAATAGATTTCTTGTTTCATTTTTAAAATAATTAACTTTTATTAACTTTATAAAGAAATATTTAAGTAATTTTACTTTAAAATTAGCTATTAATTATTTAGTATTATATAATTATTAAATATATTTATATATTAATAAATAGCCTAAAGTAAAAGCTAAACTAAATTATTATATTTATATTAATTACTTTATAAAATATAAGTTTATAAATATTAAACTAAAAAACTATTATTTTAATTAAAAATAATATAACTTAAATAATAATTAATTAATTACTAATTTTAATATAATATAAGTACTCGAAATTATTTCCTTAAATATTAATAATATAATTAATAATTAAGAAATATTTCTTTTTAATATTCTTTTAAAACTATATTCAATAAATATAAAAATATAATAATTATAAACTTATTTCTTAAAATAATTAAGGTAGCTTATATCTTATTAATTTCTAAAGAAAGTTTTAAACTAATATTTAATAAAAGCACTTTAATTACTATTTTGCTTTAAAGTTATACTTTATTAATAAAATAAATACTATTATTTATACTTTTATTAAATATTATAAAAAAAGTACTTTTAACTTTCAAGATAATATAATTAATATATTAATTTATAAAATCGGCTCAAAAATATATAATTAGTTTATAAATTTACTAATATATAACTAATTTAATTTAATTATTAATTTATTAATATTATTATAAAGTAGCTTTTTAAAAAAAGAAATAATTAAAGAGTTTTCGAAAAGTACTTTTATATTAAATATAATTTAAAGAAAATATATTTATAAGTTAATTATTTTTAATATTAAGAAATTAAACTAAGATTTCTTTTTTATAATTCTTTTATAAGCTTTTATATTACTTTTATTATATTACTTAAAATTTATATTAAGAATCTATTTCCTTTTTTAAAAAGAAATAAAAACTTTATTACTTATTTATATAATTAATTCTTTAAAGAGTTCTAAAAGGAAAAATATAATATTTTTTTAAAAAGAAAGTACTTTTAAATTAATCTTTATTATAAATATTAATTAGTTTATTATATCTTTTATATAAGTCTTTATTTATAAAGTAAATTAAAATAATTATTCTATTAAATATAAATCTAGACTTATAGTATATAATAATTTCTAAAAGTTTTTCTTTATAAAAACTTATATTATAATTTTAATTATATATATTTTAAATATACTTATAATAAGTATTACTTATTTTAATTTAATATTATTAATGCCTTTTATAATATATATAATAATAAACTAATTTATATTAAATATTTTAATAAATTTAAGCTTTATATAAGTAATTTAAATTACTACTTTTAGAATTTAACTTAATTAGTTAAAAGTTAAAAAAGCTAAGGCTTATATTTATACTAAATTATTTATACCTCTTTATTAATAATAAGCTCGTCTTTTTTTATATTAAGAATATTATAGTTTTATATTATTCTTTAAATTAAAGATATTTTAAAGAGTTTAAAACTTAATTCTTAAAATTATTTAAAATATAAAAACTAAAAAAATTAAAATAGTTTTATAATATATAAGTTATATGAAATTATAAAAATTAAAAACTTTAGATTTATTAAAATACTTATATTATAAAGATATATAATTAATTTAAATATATTAATATAATATTATATAAACCGAAAATACTAATAATAATTTCTTTTTATATATATATTAATATAATTAATAAAGATAGGATTTATTATTACTTTTAAGTAATAAGCTCTTTTATTTATATTATAACTATTACTTAACTAAATATTACTTTTAATATTAAATTATTAATTTAGAACCTTAAAAATATTAGCTTAAAATATTTAATTATTATATATTAATACTTTAATTACTTAGATAATATAAAGTTTTATATATTTAAATATAAAAATAAATAAAGTTTAAACTAGTATTTAGTACTATTAATAATACTACTTTTATAAATAATAAAAGTACTTAAAAAGTATTAAAGAAAATATCTTTACTTTTTTTAATAACTTATTTAATTAGTAAAGCTATTTATAATTAATTATTACTATCTTACTTATATAGCCAAATTCTTTAATAAAGACGCTTTTGTAATAATATTAACCTTAATATTAATTAAGAACTTATTATTTATTATAATAATCTTTTGGTTATTAAACTTTTTATAAAAGATTTACTAAAACTTATAACTAAACTTAAGTATATAAATATTAAATAATACTTAACTATATTAAGAGATTAATAAAGGTAATATTTAAGTTAAATAAAAGTTTATAAATAAAATAATTATAAATAGTTTTATTAAATTACTTATTATTTAAAAAGAAATTCATTAGATAGTTAATATAATAAATATTAAAGGTCGAATTATTAATAACTTTAATAATAACTTTAATAATAAAGAATAGTTTTTAGTTAAGTATAATTATTTTATAAATAAATATATTTTAAGAAATAAAATTAAAGAATTACTTTTTTTATTTCTTTATATTTAGTATATAATATTATTCTCTTATTAGTATTAATTTACTTTAATTTTATTTATATTAATATTTGATTTTAGGTTTAAATATATATAAATTTAATACGTGATTTAATTAAGCTAATTCTTATTATAAAAAAAGCTCTTATTTATTTTCTTTATTATAACTAATTATTTAGTATTATACTAATTAATTTATATAGTTTCTTTTAATTAAGAAAAAACTATTAAAATAATAAAGCTTAATAATATTTATATTAAAATTTATATTAAAACCTATATTTTTCTAATAAACTAAAACCCTTATTCGTATTTATTTTATAATACAAATACCTAAATTAATAATAATAAAGGGCTTAATAATACTATATTTATTTAGACTCGAGATTAAGTTAAAAACATTTAATATTATTATATTATTAAATATATTAATATATAAGTTTACTATTTTTTAACTTAATTTTATTTCTTATTTCTTTATTTATTAGTTATTATTATTATAAAAAGAAGATAGAATTAGTCTTATAAAGTTTTAGTTTATTTAAATCTTTATTATTAAGTTCTATACTATACTTATAACTTAGAGAAATATATTAATTAAGGTATTAAATAACTTTTATATAAAATATTTCCTTATTTCTCTTCTTTTCTATTTTAAACTAGCTTATCTTAGTATTTATTTCAGGAGCCTATAACTTCTATACTTTTTATACTTTAGATATCTTAATTACAGCTATCTTTATCCTTAAATTAGTTCTTATTTACGCCCCTAGAACCTCTAATAATGCATCTAATATTCGTTAACTTAAACTGAGTCTTTACTAGCTTATAAAGCCTAAATAGGCTAATAAATTAGCTAGATTATATTAAGAAAATTCTCTTTTCATTACTTTGCAATTTAGTTATAGTTATAATATTATCTAAGTATAAACTATTTATATAGAGTATTATTAAAGTAGGCTACAATAATTCTCAAGAGTTAATAATAACGGTAGTAGTAGGCTCTAGTAACACGTGACTCATATTGAGGTCATGCCAAGGAAATCAAAACAGCCCACCGCATTCTAACAGGATTTTGCTGAAAGTATCGTAAGAACTAAGGCTGGTACTTGGCTGTGGTATGTTTACAGCAGGGGAGAGTATGCTTCCACCCTGTCCAGGGCTCCCACAGATATAGAGGATATAATGCGTACATAAGTAGATAAAACTTGACCTCTGCGCGTCATTGCTCACCAGAGATAGCGAGATCACTTTGAATGATGGTAATGGATGAACTTTGGAAAATATAGTTCCGGGGGCTTTGATAAACGATTTCAATTTGAGCGGCATTTTGATAATAAGGAAGGAGTATCTGGATATTCAAGACCAACTAACAACTGAACGAATGTTGAACAAAACCGAAACAATGAGGACAAAATCTTAATTATGACCTTCATATCCAGCTCAAACACTCGGAAAATCATCGAAAAGCACTTTCTTGGCTAGGTAATTGTCAGCGCAGTTATCCGAAATCTCTCAATCGCGGAGACTTACTACAAGGGAACGATCCCCAATCGCTTCCATCCGGCAGGAGGAAAACCTTGAAAGCGCCTCCAACAATCTTATTCTTCATCTCGCCAGCAGCTCCTGGGGCTCTTCTCAAGTTCCCCAATCTTGCAAAGACTCTTAACATACTAGCCGCCGCCGTCGTGACGATGGGTCGTCCAAGACAAGAGTGCGGACCCCAGCCGTGATGAATGTAATACTCGTCTGGTCGATCGAGTTTGACTTTCAGAGGATCGGGAAATTTTGCGGAGTCAGTGCCTGCGCTTACAAAGTCGGTGAAGATGGTGTCGCCTTCTTTGACCGGGACAACGCGTGATCCATCTTCGATAGTTGTCTTGGGGACGTCGACAACTGCAAAATTGCAAGTCAGTATGTCGCCTATTTTATCGGGACAAAATGCTTTGTGAAAAGAGGTAACTTACCCCGAAGGACGCCGAAAGCAGGAGTGGCGAGTCGAAGGCCTTCAAGAGCGTATTTCTTCAATTTCTCGAAGTCCTCAGGAGAGTCTGAGTTGGCAAGCTTTTGGATTTCAGGCCAATGCGAGATGTAGTCGTCAGACAAGTAAAGGTCGATCAGTTGAGCCCACTGTTTCTGTCAGTGACTATGAGCTATTTAAACATTGGAAGATGCGCATACTCCTTGAGCCTGCGTGGCAGCCGCAGCTGCCGCAGTGGGAATAATTGTCCACACAACCTCATCAATACTCTTCCCTCCTTCGAACAGTCTGTCGACAAGACGAGTACCATAATCTTTGAGAATTGTCTCGCTAGGGGTGATACCCATCATGTGTCTGAAGCTAGAGAAGTGCTCGGTTTTGACAGCAGTTACGGAAGTCACCGTGGCATCCCCTAGTTTCTTCGTCGCTTTTGCAGCATTTACGCTATGTTGGAACGAAGTGGCTGTATCCAAGTCCAAGAATACATAGGCGAAGATCTGGGCTAGAGCGTTGTAGAGCTCTTTGTCAGTGAATGAATTTTCTCCACCGCCGAAATCCTTAAGCGGAATGCGGAAGAAATGGCCAGCAAAGTTGGCGTGAGCCAGATTGCCAATGCTGTAAAAATTAGCCGAGCGACTTGACACTGAACTAGAGAACCGTCTTACTCTCTCACAATATCAACTTGATACGATTTGCCAATCTTGCGACTGTAACGCCGGATGAGACTTAACGTGATAGCGTCGTAGAACTTTCGGACTTCGTCCAGAGCATTCTGAGGTTTGAACAGACAAGCATTGACGAACTCTCTTTGCTTGGCATTAGCGACCGAGTCACCACTCAGCATGTAGTCGTGGTGTGTTAGCTGGAAGGTGTGATTTCCCCCTGTTGATGGTCAGACTACGCTGCTCATACTTTAGGACAAGCGCCACTACATACAAGGGACTTTGAACTTCGTCTGATCACTGAGGACATCGACGACGCCTTGCCATGTAATCACCGGAATAGGTGGTCCGATGAATGAAGGTGGGTTATAATTGTATTTGTCGGCAAGGCCCTGCTTTGTAAAAATCTCTCGGTTCTTGTCTGGCGTCGAGAATGGGAATAGGGCATACACCGAATTCGCACGATGCCAGCCAGGGAACGCACGCATCAAAACCTTGTATATAACTCCGCCATTGGCAACATCGAAGGAGGATTCGGCAGCATTGAAACTGATTCAAAAATAAGCAAGAAAATTGTTATATCACAACAGCTCCTTACCCAAAGTTCGTAAGATTCGCGGGGCTGTAGTCAACCGCGTAGAAACGGTCTCCCCTCACCAGAGCGACGGCGTCGGCGAGGATGGCGGTAGCAATTGTGAACCCAGGGCACAGGCCGGACCCAGGCAGGAACGGTTGCTTTGCCTCTTCGGCTTGGAGACCAGGATACAATTCGATATCATCGGGAGTTTCATACAATGATTGCACTATGCCAAAATTAGCGCCGGGGCATGACATGGGGTTAAGTGAGCCTTACAAGCCTCTGCGACCGCGGGATCTGAGTTTACCTCAACTGGAGATACCTTTAGTAGAGCATCAATAATAATTGGCGTTGAGGTACCCACGGAACGTTGCATGTGGCTTCAGTTTGAAGAACAATCGAACCTCATTCAGTGTTGCAATATTCCATTTGCGTCCTGTCTCAATCCCCAGAATCTCAATAGCCTTCATCACGGCTGGTATATTACGTGCTCCAAAGGCACCTATTTGTGGATAATTAGTTCTTGTCATTCGGACAAAGGAGGAAACTTGCCAGCAACATTTTCCGTTGCAACTCGAAGGAGGTCAACGAGATCTCCGGCTTGGAAAGAGCCATCCGACTGTCGTTTCAGACCGCCAAATTCCCATTGCGCCGGATCTGTTGGAAGACCCTGCGCCCATTTCGCAAGACCCCCAAGGAATTGAGGTAATGTCAACTTACCTGTGAGATGTCAGTACTTCCGATTCGATACTGTTGGGGAGCGCTTACTGGGGTCAACGTCAGGTCCAAACACAACTCGCATGAAGTCTTTTACCCAAGCTTCATCATGGTTGCTTGTAGCTGCATGCCAGCGGTATATCATATTGAACTCAGCGCTGATTTGATTTCCGATACCACTCGGGATACCCGAAGTATCGAAGACATTGTCAAAGTTCTTGCGTGGGTCTAGCTTCCAGTTTGAGTCAATGGTGTTTTGGTTCAAGTTCAATATCGTTCGCAGATAGTCATTGAGAATTATATTGACATAGAGACCACAGGTTACGCTGCACAACGGCGTTAGCAATGTCACTTACAAACAGATCCGCTACTCACAGTCTACCGGTTTGAAACAAGTCATTATCACGCTTCAACTGTGCTGCTTCGTACCCGGGATCTTGTGGCGTTACTCCCTTCGGAATGCTAAAGCGATTACCCTCATTAATGATCGCCATCTCCCCAACAACATAGTTGTGGAAACGATTGAATGCAATCATGAGCGCACACACTCCGGGTGGTTGCCCTAAGAGCCTAGATTCCGCGAAAGTGTCTTTCTTTAGTGTACCATCTTTGTAAGTTCGGACGAGCTTTTGCTGGTCCTCGTTATGGCCGTAGAGTGGGCCAAGATCGAGATATGAAGAGCTCTTAAGGCGGGTGTAGTCTTGCTCGTCCGTGTGGAATATATCTATTCCGAATTAAGACAAGTAATTCCATGTTTTTAGGACAACAATACTTACCATGGATGATTATCGTCGCGAAATAGAACAGCATGCTTGATATTTTGCTAGGATGCTCCCTAGCTGGTCCATTACGAACCAAGATGGCTCCACCAAATAAGCACGAATAGCTGGAAGATGTCAGACATAACTTACTGTCGAATATTAGTGAGGGGTCAGGCAAAATCGCAGGTTTCATGCGCTGGGGCACTACACTCCTCGCGTAATGGCTGCCTGCAGCTCCAAGGTTTGGATACATGATGTTCTAAATATTGTCAATGCAGACTCTCCCCACACTTTCAGGTCGCATACATTATTCGAGCCGTCGGCTGCACGATATCTGAATTCATCACCCAGATATGAAATCGGTGGGTGCTTCAAGCCATTCCAGAGTGTTTTGATGAATTGTCCACTTAGATCGTTTCGGAGTTGAGAGTCATTGGGCAGAGATGCTGCTACTTGAACAACGTTTTCGATCTATATTTAATCTTTAGCATACTGAGTATAATGGGGCTCGGTTGGGACTTACAATGTACTTACGATCATCGACAACGCCGCCTGCGAAGGTGGTCATAGCAATATTGCGAGCTGTTGTGACATCAGGACCAACGCGGCCAGCTTGACTCCAGACGTCTTCAACTGCCCGACTCAAGAGAGAAGCAAGATCATCTTTCTCAGCCTTGCTGCTGCTCGAAGTCATGATGGCTTGTGTATTATGATCTAAAAATCGTTGTTCCTAGGTTGAAGAATGTATCGACACGGGGAGAAGATATTGGTTGTCCTGAACAGATTCCTTGAGCACATCAAAACGTGTCTTCGGGATATAAGAAGTAGTTATTACCCTTGAGAGATCAACGATTTGAAAATTCACATGCAAAATTATGGAGAGGTGAAGTTGCCTACCTGCAAAAGGACGTAAGCAGAAAGAGGGCGTTACGAATGAAACCCAGCCCTCAGCCCGCTGGCCTTGGAAGTGTCAAACATACGATACGCTGTTACACGACATGATACCTCCCATGAGCTCCTGCAAGTAATATCTCTGAGCTTGGCGGCTTACCGCCATAGTTCTCGACATCCATGGACTTTCTTGAAGAAGATGGCTTCATCTAGAGACTTCTGGATCATGGAAGGGTCAGGAGAAGTTCAAATGCAGCGATCAGGATGTCGCCCGAAGAGAATACCTACGTAAGGCTGACAACGATCCCGTCGAGCTGACTGCAACGCCTTGGCGATTCAATATCTTCGTGCTTCAGTGGCGGCGAAGAGCCAGCTGAAGCATTGCAGAATGGAGAAAATCACGCATAACAAGGAGAGTTCCGTCCTGATGGGCCAAATTATGGCACAGGCCGCAACTTAGCGTCCTGCCGTGTTCACGATGACTGCAGAGTGGTGGCCTTCAGGAGAATGCGGAGAGGTTGACGACAGGACGTTGGGTTAGAAGCCCCGGCGCCCAGTAAACCCCTGTACACGCCATGTTTCAGGAAGGATTTGCACGTGAAATCAGCAGAAGAAGCCCGTGAGTTCTCCCTACCCTTTCGAATGTCCATACGCACCATCTTCTTTGAACCTTTCTAACATCACTGCTTTGTCATTCGAGGGATTCGAAGTCATAGCCCTATACATATCCGCATTCGGAAAATCTTCCTGGATTCTAAGTCACTCCACAGTGCCTCGAGATTGTTGCATGCTTACCTGTCTTACTGCGTACGTCTCTAAGATGCGCTCATCCTCGTCCAGATCACCAATTCGCTGGCGGTAGGAAGCGGCTCCAAATTCGATCAGCCTTTTTCACATCCGTGCCCAAGCATCCACGGAGAGAGACGTCATATCTCACCGAGATAGGCGAGCCACTACCATTCAAATGACCAACTTTTTTATTTTTCGCCATTCCAGCCTACTGAGTCCTTCCCTTGCTGCCTCACAATTATGCCTTTGCAATCATGAAAAAGGTCAACAATGGACGATTGAACAACAGCAACCCAAGATCTTCCAAGTAGGACGCTACCCTGAGCGAGTCTACGCCCATCGAGGTGTATGGTCCTTATGAAAGAGCAGAAGCTACTCATAAAAACGGAATGGAGAATCTCCGGTCTTCGTGGGGGCTGTCTTGGCTGGCTACATCGCGAGTATCGACATCTCCACTCTCAATGCCTTTGTTGTGGCGTATTTGTGTCTGCGCGTCGCCTATACCGTCGTTTACATCTGTCAGCTCACATCGATTCAGCTTGTTCAGAACCGCCATCTAGCTTGTTAGCACTTTGACGTGCGTGGGGATTTTCATTGCCGGGGATTTGCTCCGGGTTCAGGGAGTCAGTTCTGAGGAGGCTATCTTCTGTCTATCACATGCTTGATAGAATGGGAATATGTGGTGCGGATGATAAACAGGGGGGGTGAAAACCTCAGGGAATGCGGGGTTCCTGCTTATTATTTCAGCTTGGCTTTATAGGGGTGATTCTTTCCGACGCCTCGCCTGACTTCCCATCGAATCTTATTGCATTTAGTGTTTGGCGAGTATCGTGCTCGTATTTCTCACATGTCAAGTTCTACAAGTTCACCGCTGTACTGTCAAACTCAGCCACCCTATTCCTATCACGAATGGGGTGTATTACTTTCTTTCACATGATAATTCTCGAGCGGATAGTGGCATTGACCTCAATTGGTCGTCACTCAGCCTCCACTCCTCTCAAGATGACAAGCTGTCGAAACATTTCGTAAAGAGATAAAAATAAGAAGGGGGTTTCAAAGTATTATTTCACGTGAAAGTTTGCTTACTGCGGAACAAGACCTGGCGTTTTATTAAGGCAGCTTAAATATTGAGGAAGGCCTCTCACCTCAGCCCTAGGCGCAAACAAAAGCACTCTTGCGAGTAGCACTTTCCTTAATAAAACACCACTTTTCCATCTCAACTCTATCCCACATCCTTTCAATAACGAAGCAATTCACTTCCATTATGAACGGATACGCGAAAAAGATGCCCGGTAGCGGAATATTCAACGCGAACAAACCTTTCGGGAACAACCCCTACATCCAGATCCCATCAGACGTCGACAGGAATCCCTTCCGCCTGGTATGGATTGACATCCTCTCCGTCTTTCAGTACAGCAGACTTCTTCCCCTTATTGTCATCCCGCTTCGACCATGCATTTCAGGCAAACTCGACGAACTTTCAGCAACGTGGCGGAATACTAGAGACATTTTCCTTCATGCCGTATTGATCATCAGCCAACTATTATTGCTTATTACTTTGCCAATTGTGGCTGTTCTATACTGGTTTGTTCCAGGAATTGTTCATGTTGTCTTCTGTGTTCTTTTCACAGTATCAACATTGTTGGTTATGAGGTTACTCAATGGAGGACCGAGGACTGAATGCTTAGTCGGCCTACCCGATGGCGAGCCACCTGTGAATGATGAGAGCGAACTCTGGTTCTTTATCAACGGTATTGCAACTGGGTATGTTGTTTTTCCGCATCAGATCAACGGAACAGTCTAACTCCAACCCCAAGAGACAATTGGCTACAATCAAATCTCAATCTACTCGCCAGCACCTTCCAGCGCGAGATAGTAGGCATCCACAACCCGACGTAAGCACGTTTCCTCTCCCTTCTACCCCACTCACTCCCAACCGGCTCCATACTAACATTTCCCAGAAAAGGACTCCTCTTCGACCTCATAGAATGCCTAATTCAGCGCGACATCGACTACAAGACCAAAGACATCCGCCAAGGCCGCATGCAACTCCGCTCCGCGCTCTCCTCCCCCACCACTCGCAAAGTCGTCCTCATTCTCCATAGCCAGGGCGGGATCGAAGGCTCTTCAATTCTCGACTGGCTTCTTACCGATCTTTCATCCTCCTTAATCTCCAAACTCGAGATATTCACTTTCGGGAACGCGGCTCGTCATTTCAACAATCCCCTTCTCAACGTATCTACGGTTGAAAATGGGAGGGATGGTCGAGGTGAAAGGATTATTAAACATATTGAGCATTATGCGAACAGCGAGGATTTCGTGGCTAATATTGGGGTTCTTAATTTTACCAGTCCACAGGCGCAGCCGTATGCTGATGGGAATGCGTTTTATGGGCCAGTGTTCATTAGGGAGGGTAGTGGACATTTGTTGGATATGCATTATTTAGATAATATGTTTACGAGGGTTAACGGGAGGGTGGCGGATGGGAATGTGTTTATGGATTCGTTGGTTCCTAATAGGTCAGTTGAACCTTTGTGTGGTTTGAAGGGAAGGCATGCTGACGCGTGGTAGTAACGGAAGGGAGAATAAAGAAGAGCTTTTGAATGGGTTTAGTGGACATAGGGAGAAGAGACTGAAGGATATTTCGAGGCTTTGGCAGTATAGGAATGGTGGGAAGCCGCAGGACTAGGTGCTGCTTGGTGTTGAATGTTGAGCGTATTGTTGTGTCTCGCTGAAGAGAGGGCATATACTGTTTTCTCGGTCTCTGGTTGAGGAGCTGAACAGGAGTTCTAAAAATTGGCCTAGAATTTTAGCACCCAGCGGCATCCAGAAAGACTTCACGGAGAACAGCTCTTGCACCCGATCTCGTGGCTCCAAACGCTGTAAATATTACATCCCCAGGCGCCATTTTTAACAGAAGTTATACGATCATGTAGCCTGGCAGGTACGGTAGACAGGGAGAACCATATACCTCTGGAGCAATGAATAAAGACGTTAGGCTGTTGCTCAGCGCAAGCAACACTAAAGTGCCGTCTATTTACGAGCTTCACTCGCCCTGATGATCATACCCCTTCCACCCCATCTCCTCCAAGCCTCCCTCGGGATCCGCCGCTCGTGGAATATAACCTCAACTTATCCCAATGCCCAAAATACCTAAACCACCACGTCGGAATCTCGCTCGTGACCAAGGAGAAAATAGAAAGGGCGGTAGCACAGGGAAATCCTGCGAATTGGACGCATCCTAAGAGGTGCCATTGGTAGTTTTACCGCGCCCACAGCCGTAGGCGGCGATGCGGTGGTATTGTGAATTTAGACTGAACACCAAAAAACGATGGTACAGTACTAGCCAACTGATATTAGACACGACCCCGCACCACACCACACTTCTCATTCCCACCCCATATTAATTACTTAATTACTTAATAACTACTAGGGCAATTCACGTGCAAATTATATTGTTTTAATCATTGCGATTCGCTCTTTTATATACCCAAATATTATACAGTTTCATCCGTCTAATTATCTTAATATTTAGTATACCACCTATCGGCCGCGATACAAGCCTTCATTCTCGCCGGCATACTTGCATATAAATTATCGAATAACCCCTTATCTAATATGTCCCACGCCGCTTGAATACAAGACTCTAGCCTCTGTCTTACATACTCTGACTCTGATTTATCTGCCGCTACCTCTGGGAACATCTCATAGGTCCTTGTTTTCAGGTACCACCAGATATACTCAATTAGATTGAGATCAGGGGAGTATACGAGCTAATTTGCTATCTATATAATACTATGGAGTGCAAACCAAGCCTGAACTATATATGCCCGGTATATAGAAGTATTATCTTGTATAAATAAGTAACTATCGTCAAATCGTAAGAAAATTGGAGCTACTTCTGTATTGCAAATCTCCAGGTAGGAGTTAGCTAAGTGCCCATACTTTGCCGACTCAAAATTACGGTCCATAATATAGTAATTGGACCTCCCATAGTCCCAAAAGCATCCCCAGACCATAATCTTTATATTCTTGCCCGTACTATAGGTTTGAACCATCTCCTTGTGCCACTTTTGCTCCGGTATACGAAAGCACTATTCCCCCCTTTTACCCCGCCCCCGCTCTATAGAACACTCGTCACTCCATACCACCAAGCCCCACTCCTCTTCTGTCTATCCTTCTCGTACGAGGCACCAAGCAAGCCGTGCCATTGCGTAAGCTTCTATAAGCTCCGGGCGTCTCTTTGCTCTCCAATTACATATGCCATGCCTCTTGAGGATCTTCTTAATGGTTTCACGCCTATAACCCAGCTCTAATTAATCAATGACCTGTTAGTATGTGTCCTTTGGGTTCAGGCGAACGTAACGGAGGATTCGACGTTTATCGGTATCGGTATATGATTTCTTGCGAGGCTTTCGTGGTAGGGAGTGCCCGTCGTTGCGTAATTCGTCTTGCTAAAGTGTGTAATTAACGGTGCTGCGAGTTAATTTTAGGTCCTTTGCAATCGAGGTAGGATCTGTACCCTCTGAAGCCTCCCCTATAACTTGACCACGTATATAAGGAGAGATCTCTGACCCCTTAGGGCGATTTCCAGAGATGGAGCGTAAAGGAGTGCGTAAAGGTGGCATTTTGGATAATATATGTAAGGGGGTTGGTAGGGGAAATCGCGTCGCGTCGCTTAAATACGCGTTTCGGCTAATATCAGTTGGTGGTGACTGTACTACCTAGGGCTCCTATCGAATCATCGAATTAGTTTGATTCGACGAGATTCGATCGAATTTTGGTTGAATCTAATAATCAATAATAATTTTAGGTTTATAAAAATAAAAGTCTTTATTTTATTTTTAATATTTATTATATTTGAGGTCAAATTTTAAGGATCGGGTCAGGGGACCATACATTTGGGATTTATGGTAATTCATAGAATTTTGATAAATTTGATGAATGAAGAGGCCTTGGGCTAGCTTTAAATTCATTGAAGCCTTTCCTAATCTGGATTCAATTCATTCAAAGGAGTTTAGGGTGATTCAAGCTCAAAGTCTTCAATTATCAGCCCTAGACACTGTCCCTTCGAAACCACGAAATGTTCAAGCAAATTACAAGTTTCCATAATGATAATATCCAACTATCTCTCATCTTCATGCTCAGCCGAGCAACAACGCCAGATTACCGTTAGTAGCGTTGGTGTCATTACGTCCAAGAGAACCCAGACCAAAGTTGGTGATGGCACCTCGGAGGACACCATAATGGGTGATGTATGAATTATCCTTCGTATTGGGGTCAATACCATGGCCGAATAAAAGAGTGGCAACTTGGTTATTATTGTTTGGGATATAATCGTTATCATTCTGCCACGTCGCCTCGTCGAAACTTGCAACTATCAAGGTACCCTGGTCCTTCAAATCGTCGAGGTACATATCCAAGAAGGCGTTGAACCACATTCCCGATGATGTAGGTTGATGGGCGTAGTCGCTGTCTGATTCTGGGTCGTGGCCATTGTGGAGCATATCGGGGACGTAGAATGAATAGGCGGGAAGCTTTTGTGAAAACACATCATCGTCGAATTTCTCAGTTGCATTGTAGATCTTGCTGCAGCGAGTGTAGCTGTCGGTGTATGTAGAGAAGAGCAATGGTGGTACGTCCAAGCGGCGATATACTGGGCTGTTCCAGTCTGGGTTGGTGCTGTCGAGTGGGCCGATGAATAATTCATTGTTGCAGTCATTTGGGCCCCGTTTTGTAGCGAGAGGAGTATACCACTCAGCGTAAGTGGCATAGTCAAGCCCTTTTGCGTCGAGCAGGTCATAGATGGTGGTGGTGTTGAGGTTATAAAAGTCTTCGGCTGCAGCACCAAAGAAGTCACCAGCGAGGAAAGTGGCGTAGTTAGACAAGGACGGATGGGTTATGCCGTGGCTATTCGTCAAAAGTTTCCCACGTTTGGCAAGTAGCTTCCACCATGAATCACCCATAGTCCAGCCGTACACTTCGTTCTCGAAGATCACGTGGAGGATCTTCTTGAATTTGCCCTTGCCCTCGCTGTGCGTGTCATCATCTTTGCTGACAGATATCTCCTTCGGATTCCCTTCATTAATAATGAATAATGGGTACATGGTGTTGTCTGAGGGCGAATTCGGGATACCAAGTGGGTCTGTTTGAGCAGTGTTGTTGTTAATCCCCACAGTATTGTTGTTGACTGCCCAAGTGTAGTACCCGCCGTAGTTGGATGCTTTGAACGGTGGTTTGTACTGAATAGTGTAACCAGCCAGAGCTGGATCACTGGACTTGTAGACGCCACCACCAATGAAGGGTACCTCATTGTCCGCAAGTTCGAATTGAGCTGAGGTGCTGCCAATCAATGCAGCAATCGTCGCGCTCACGGCAGCAGATTGATAGTTGTAACGCATACTGAGTGAGAGGATGGAAGGAGACAACGAGGGAAGAATGAGAAGAAATATGAGTTCTTTGCTATTGCGCACGACGCACAAGCAACCTACTTATAAGAAAAGGTGATCATGAACATGCACCCCCCAATTCGTCTGCAAGGCACAAAGCGGGAAGCAGTGACATCTATCTGTCCAGAGAGAGGCTCTTGAATCTGCGATTTAGACACTCCCCGGAAAAGAATCCCCATTGAAGCAGCTTTGCATTTTTGGGCTGATGGCACGTTGGAGGAGACTTGGTGATGATTGGCCGCGGGAAGAAGCGAAATTTTTAGGTCGCCAGCGGGACGTTAAAGCTACACGTGCTGAATTGGCATTTTTAAGGTCGAGAAATTGAACTCACCTTACGGTCTTAGGAAGGTGAGAGTTTAATGTCCCAGCAGCTAATAATGTGCGATGTGAAACTTTGAGTGGGTTCCTAGCCCTCATACATTCAGGACCCGACAGCCAGAATTTTTTGAATGAATTATGAATCAAATGAATCGAATTTTCGTTTAAGGCGATTTCAATCCATTCAAATTTATATTTTGGTAGTTCAAATAATCCATGAATTGTCGCGAAATCACGTGACCACATGACACTGAGCCACATGTTGAAATTAGGGGCCTGAGGCCCCTAATAGGCTTAGTAAGCCCTGGAACCGAACGCCATGGGGCTGTGCACTAGCTTAATACCCTGTCCAGCTGGAATACCCTGTATAGCTGGAATACCCTGTACGGCTGGAATACCCTGTATAGCTGGAATACCCTGTACGGCTGGAATACCCTGTATAGCTGTAATCGGTTCAGCTGGCATAGGGATTTAGTACATGTGACTTAGGGGGTTCAGGGCTATATATACGGGCTACTTACCACTGTAGAACAGCAGTCAATTCAGTATCGTTTACTTGATTTACATTGCAAGCACGTGACCCTAGCTATATTGCTTTAGCTAGTTCAACACCACATAATGAGTTATATCGAAGCCTGTTTAAGGATGGCTCCCCGCGTTATTCTTCTTTTGCTCCTCGCGCTACGTTGTGTATCTAGAATCAATACATACCTTGACTCAAACCCTCACATGAATAGCTTTTGGATAATTTTATGCCAGATTGTAATGAGGCAGTTTAATTTCCGGGTAAGGAAGGCACCAGTGATCAGTCACTAGCCAATGACCACTACCCATTTGACCAGTCGCCAGGACCGCTCTTAAAATAAGTTTCTTGGGAGTCACTCATCGTGAATAGCCACTCACAGTGATATTCTCCTAATATATATATCTAGCTAAACAAAAATGGGAGAAGGACTATTCAATTCCTGCCCTCGGGCTTCTGCCTAGTCACGACGTAATTAATGAGCACACATTCGTCAGCACCCCAGCAAGCCAATATTGAGGGAGGGAACCGCTTATTAAGTATACTGTGAATGAACCTTATCTTTCTTTATATCCATCGACTCGGCCCTAACCTTGGCAGGGAAAACCTGCACCTCCTCTACCGACCAGCCAAAGACACCCGTAAACATGTGCATACAGACGGCCTTGGCCCTCGATGAGACAGAGGTAGTTCCAGGCTCCAATCTCTTTCTGGTCTAGATGTTAGCACCAAAATCATTTCTCACCCAAATCCCTTGACTGACTTCGGATTGGAAATCTTATGACCAACATACGAAAGTATGGACAACAAGCTGGAAGGCAATGACAACGTGAAAGCCGCGCGTACCAGCCTCTTGTCCCTTGGCCACAACCCAATCGGCAGAGGTATGATATCTTCCATCACGTTCACATACCCTGCCTCCTCGGCCCACTTCTTCAACTCCGGGCCAGGAGCATATGAGGGATGCATCGTATCAATTGCGTCCTTGAGTAACTTGTGATACTGGTAGATGTAGCTATCTTTTGAAAGCGAATTATCGGACGAGGCAATGTGGTGATCACAGTCTTTGAATTCAACCCGCCGCCTGGCCTGGTGTGTCTATTTGAGATGTATAATGTGAGGAAAGAAACGGGACTGGAAAGAAAGGGCTGGGGGGAGGATACTCACGTGTAGCATTGTCTAGCGAGCTTCGGCCAGTCCACGATGGAGAAGGCCAGGAAACGGACGTGGATGAGATCCAATGGGGTACGAAAGGTTCATTCTGCTTCTACGTCGTCCACTTCAAACTGGACGTTTGATGGGACCCTGAGACTGGCCAAATTTCTGTATTTATATCAGGAAGGATTGAAGTAGGGAAACCGGGACTAGTATATATCATCTTCCAGAAATCTGCCGATTGTAGAGATGGATTGTCAGCTTGGCGGTGGAGGAAGCTCGACAGAAAATGTTTGGTAAGGGCCGTTGAAATTGGCGCCCTGGCGAGGCCGATAGCAATCTGCGGAGGCAAGCCCAAAGGCTTTCACGCTACTGAAGACATGCCATTCTCGTCTCAATGTACAAACGATTCTCACCCTCCCGACAAGACCACACCATATACTCCTTAGTTAGTCGTTATCCGGCTTAGTACGGGTCCGTACTTTACGTCCAGTAGTTCCATATTCTCTTCTTGAACCTTGCGCTTCAGGATATATAGTTTCAGACCCTTTCCGAAGTTGTGAGTACACATTAATGTGTTAATAATCGTAAGTATAATCAGGACTATAGTTAAGATAGCGAAGATTATAAGGGACTTTTTTATAAGCAGGTATTAGTTAATATGCCCGGGCTAATATATTTGGACTAGCTTGAAGAGAAAGTAAGCCAAGTTGCCGAAGTATAGGATTAGAATAAAGATTATCCCAATAATATTCTCTTAATATGTAAAAAAGGTAACTAGTAGCAGGATAGCAATTGTAATTGGAATGGCAACAATAGTTAGTCCAAACTTAGCAAGGCTAATATTTGTAATAATGGCCAGAAATTTCATTATGAAGCCCGGGAAGAAAAAGAAGTCAAACTCCAAAAGGGAATTATAGATCTAGAAGCTAGAGTTAGTATTGCGCAAAAGATTCTCTTGCGAAGAGGCCTACTTAAAAGGTCAGAAACCTTTACTTTATTATTTTATTTGCACTAATATGCTTGTAAATGGTTTATACAAACTCAGTATATAATTTCCAAGTAATATAAGACATGACCATGATATATAAGGCAATAATGCAAGGGATAGCAATATAGATTAGTATGCCGATATTATACAAGCAGAGACCAGTGACTTGAATAGTATTTTTCAACTAGAGGGGGTCATAGACCAGGGTATACTGATAGGGAAATCCGAAAATAAAGATCGTGAGATATGTCAGAATAGTCTTAACTTATGGTATTCTGGGTAAGTTGGGTATAAGGCTTTCCTGGAATTCTATAAAGACGAAGCCTATAAAGACGAAGCTATCACCAAAGAGTTAGTATCTGTATCTTGAATTAGATAATGGTGTATGCCTATGCTTCCATAGCAAGAATGGCTGCGGTCTGCACCAACGCGATAATTAGGAAGGACTATGTCCAGGTGGTATTTGGTTTGTACATTATTCCTTGTCGTAGCCCTGCGCCAGCGACAAATGGCGCGAATTTTCACGTTGATGGTATCCTACGATGTACGGTTGGTACGCTGTGTCTCCAGCGAGGAGGGACTTTCGTGATTCGTGTTTGTTAAGACAGTTCGACGATGCTATGCTCCCTGTGCGAAGCTCTGTCAGAGTTGAAGAAGGACGGCGTGGGCTTGTGAGATATTGTACTAACAAATCAATTCACTGGGATGCTGGAAATTTTACTGATGTGTTTGTCGTGGATGGTTGATGAAGGGATTAATGTCCAAGGGGCTTAACAGCTGTCATTAAAGTTTGTCTACAGTCTGACGTCTCCTATGCCGCAAAGAATGTCGGGTTTGAAGCTGAAACGCCATCGGTCGGTCAGTGGCGGATACGAAGGGGCCATAAATCGAGAGGTGCTTGCGATCGATGCATGCCGGAGACCGACGATGAGAAAAAGTCCAAAGTCGAGCGAAACGGAGATATCTTAGGATGCGAAGGATAAGGGTCTTACGTGAAATGGACAGGGATGAGGTGAGAGGCCTCAACTCTCCGACACTACCCGATGAGCGGGCACCCGTAGCTAGCGACGACCACCATCCTTCGCGAACCTCTCGGAGTTCCTCCGTTACAGTGAAGTCGGCACCATTCGCGAAGTATCAGGAATGGCCCTTTCAAGGCTTCCTAAAACGCACCGGGATTGGGAACAAGACAATATACAATCTCGAGTTCTAGCTGCAACATGTCCTGGAGCACCTCTACTCCAAAGCCTTGGGCATGCGTTCTGACAAGGAGACGTCCGCAGAGGCTGCAACCCCTCACAACGCTAGCGCACATTCCAAGATATATCTTGCCGCGGTTTGTCCTCGGATAAAGCGTGTTCCGTGGACACCTGAAGAGGACGCAACAGTGCTCAAGATGAGGGACAAGGACAGCTGCTCTTGGGAAGAGATCCATAACATCCTACTCTACCAGACCCCAAAGGCAATCCAGGGATACTACTATACTATCCGAGCAGGTGTTGGTAAAGCCAATGTCTCGGGGGGCCAGTTGCAGAAGAGACGGCAAGGCTGGCCCCGGAAGCAAACGTGAGGCTGGGCTGTGGAGTTGTAAGAAGGGCATGAGATTTTTAGAGGTGTTACAGGAAGTGGTGGTTTTGTCGGTGGATATTACGGATTGACGGTCCGTAGTTAGAGTTGGGTGCTGGCGATATGGTTTCATTTGAGCTTACTTTCTCTTGCTTGTTTCCTTTGTAAAGAGTTGTTTGATTGGAATATGAGAAGATTACAAATCAGGCTAGCAAACAAATATTTTTATACTATCTCTAATATATCTCTTATATATACTAAAGTTATGCTAGCTATCGAAAGTCTCTGCCCAGACCCTTCGTGCGAAGCCAGGTAATTGGTAAAGTACGAACTGCAAAGATATGATTAAAAGACGACGGGCTGAGCTATAGTGTAGGTTCTCATAATACTATTGTAGGAGGGATGTTTGGCGAGTTAGCGAGGAGGGGCTGCAGGAGGCAGCTCTAGCGAGTGCAGGCATATGTAGAGATTTGGACAAGTAACAGGCTAGGAGTTTGGAACTTGGTAGCCTGGGAGCTGCCATTAGTTGCAATCCGGGATTGGTTATAGTTTTGGGTAAGCCCTATCGGTTATATTATTGGATGCTTGATAGTAAAGTTAAAGGATTGCAGAAATTCGAGCAAGTGGTTATAAAAGTTCAAACTTGTAGTTAATATAAAGGCGAGAAGAGATAGTATAATTTCTTGCTAATATTTGCAAATTGCCAAGTTTATAGGTTAAGCTTTATAAAATTAGATATTAAATAGCTATATCCTAAAAGAAATATTAAAAAATGAAAGCTTAAAAACATTTGCTTTTATATATTAATAGAAGCCTTTATTTGTTTTTTATAACTTTTCTATATGTTTTTTATTTTAATAAATTACTAGTTCTCTATTCTTTTTATCTAATTTTTCGAATTAGAATTCTTATTATCTTTTAGAGATTTTAATTCTATTTACTTATTATTTATAATAAATAATATAGTATTAGATTTAATACTTTTATATAAAAATAGCCGGGATATTATAAAGTAATTAAGTATTTTATTTAATACTTTTATTTATTATTCTTAAAATAAAATATAGAATTTAGTAAATTTATTTATATATCCTATAATATATTAAAACTATAAAGAAAATATACTTTTTTTTAATTTTATTAATTAATATTTTTCTAGATTTATTCTAATTCTTTATTATTTTATAAAAAATTAATAAAGTATTAACTTTTTATTAAAACGGTTCTAAAAATATATTTATTTCTAAAAAGAATTTTAAATATTAATAGCTAATATTAATTTCCGAATTACCTCTTTTAGCCTAATACTTTTTTAGTATTTCTTATTTTTTACTAAAAATATAATAATTAATTTTCTTTAAAATATATTTAATATTATTATTTAAAAGAACAGAACTCGATTTAATAAATACAAATATCTTTAATTTAAAACCTTAAAAAGTATCTAAGAATCTTACTTATATAAATAATAGCTTTATATATTTTAACTAACTAATAATATTTCAAATAAGTTAAAAATACGAATTCTAATTAATTATATATAAAATTAAATAAAATATTTTATTTATTTGAAATATATTAGTTCTAAAAACAAGAAAGAAAAGGCTTATAAATAAAAAAACAGTCTATATAAAAGCAAAATAAATTTAAAACTTTTTAATAAAAACTAATAATTATTTATATATAAAAAATTTTAATATAAATAGTTTTAAAATATTATTTTTCTAATATTTATACTAGAATTAAACCCAAAATAAATATTTATTATTTCTTTTATAATTTGCTATATTTTAATTAATATAATAGCTAATAGTATTTATTTTAAATTAAAATAAACTTTAGTTATTTAAGTAATATTTTTATAGAAATTATTATTTATATATTTATAATTCGAAAATATAAATGTTTTATTTAAATTAAAACTAATAGCTATAATATTTTTAATATTTATATTTATTAATTTTATAGTTTATTTTATTAATAATATATTAGTAATTATAATAAAATAATCGAATATTTATAACTTTTTTTCTGAACTTTTATTTTATATCTTAATATAAAAATCTTTCTAATTAATTTCTAAAGCCTTATTTTTTTTTTAATATTTTATATATTATTTTAAATAATAATAATATTTTCTATTTTTATTTAAATAAATTTATTATAATTTATTTTTTAAATTATAAACTTTATATATTTATAAAACTTTCTTTTATTTACTAATTCTAATTATATTTTAAAGAAATAAAAGAAGCTTAATATTAAGTCTTTTTATTCTTTTAATTTAAATAATAATATATATATTTATAATATTATTTCTAAAACTATCTTTATCTAGTTTAAAATATTTAAATATAAAGCTTATATTTAGTAAATTATAATATATAACTTTATAATAATAATAGACTAGTTTATATTTATTTATAATAAGTCTAATAAATATAAGTTTATATAAAATATATATAATAAAATTATTTAATATTTTATAAATTCTTTTTTATTAAATCTAGTATTATTATTTCTATTTATATTTATTATAATAAGAATTACTAAATTAGAGCTAGTATAACTACTTTACTTAATTAGGATTTATATATTTATTTCCTAAAGCTTTATATTTTACTAAAGCTCTTTTCTAGCTAGTTTAATTAATTCTTTTATTATTTAATATAATTTTCTATTCTATAATCTTTATATATATTAGTTATAAGCTCGGCTTTATACTAATAAGCTTTCTAATTAGTATACTATAAAGAGTATTTAAGAGCTTATTTAATTTATTTTTTCGAAAATTATATTTTAATTTATATTTCTATTATTAATTATTTAATAGAAATTATTTCTATAATTTCTATTATTTCTATAAGCTTAATTATAATTATATTAGAAGCTATAGTAAAGATTATTATTCTAAAAAACTATAGTTCCTAGATAAACTAGTTTAATACTTTTTATAAAATAGCTAGTAATAAAAATATTTAAAATAAAATTAATTCTTTTAATAATAAAATAATTAAAATAAATATAATAGCTTTTCTCAGGCCTTCTTTATAATTAATAAGCATATACTAAAGGAAATAAAGAATTACTATCTTAGATATTAAGTTAAAATAGAGAATTAGAATAAGAATATTTGATTTATAATTAAAAAAAAATTAAAACTAGTATTTCTATAGATTATAATATTCGAAAATATTAGAGATTATTATTTAATACTTTTATAAAACTATAAAATCAAGAAACTAGACTAGATAAATAAGCTAATATATTATTATATAATTAGGTAATAGCTTTATTAAATAGTTAATATAGAGATTCTTATAAACTTTATTTTAGAATTTAAAAAAAAGTAAATAAAGCTTTATTTATAAGGTTTTTAAAGCTTTATTAATAAAATATAGTTATATAAATATAATATCAATTACTATTACTCGAAGAATATATAGCTCGATTTTATTATAAGTAAGTAAAAAAGAAATAAGCCTAAAGTACTAGTTTATTAATTAGAAAAAGGTATTTAATTATACTAGAGCTTTTAAAATTACTAAAATTAAAGATATTCTAATAATAATTGAATTCTTAATAGTTCTTTAGTAAAAGCTTATACTAATCTAGATAATAGAATAGCTTAATAATCTATATAATAAAAACGAACTAGAGCTTCTAATTCTTATACTCGAATAATATAACTAGATATTTAATTGAATTATTTTAGAAAATCAGAATATTAAATACTTAGAAGCTTCTATAATCTTTACTATATTCGGGAATTAAACTAATAAAGAATTAGATAATAAACCCGATTCGAATAAATATAAGTACTATAAGTACTATTATAAGGGTTTTAAAACCTTTAAATATAAATAGAACTTATTTAGTTATATTATTATAGAAATTATAATTACTAAATTAAATAAAACTTAGATAAAATTTAAGTTTAACAAAAAACAAATTAAAAAAATCCGGAAAAGACTCTTAATTAAATATTAGAAAAATCTAAAACCTTAGCTAAAAAAGAAATATAATATAAAAATTATTAATAAATAAACTATAAAGAAACTAATATCCGGTATTAGTTCTAGAAAGAAATCTAAAATATTTAAAACCTAATTTTCTAGGAACTTTAATATTATTCTAATAAATCTTATATTTATAATCTAGAATTTAAATTAAGAGATCTATATAATATTTAATTTTTTAAAATATTTTACTAAATAACTATAATATTATATATTTAATTAATAATAAAAATCTAATTAATTCTAGTACTTTTATTAAAGCAAAAATTAATAATTATGTAAAAGCAGAAATAATTAATCTTCTAATTATTAAATATAGTATTTATATAATTAAAAATATAATTAATAAACTTATAGAACTATATACTAAATATCTAATTCTTTATAATTTTATAATTAGACTAGGAAATTATAAAGAGAATATAATATTAATATAATTAGAATATAGATTTAATTTAGTTTTTCTTAAATATAAACTACTTTTTATTTACTCTAATATTTTATTTAAGATTTCTATTAATACTAATAGTATATTTATATTTCTAATATTTTAAATTAAGAAATAATTTAAAAGAAAAATAATATATAAAAACAGGATATTTAGCTTATTAATTATATATATAATATAAAAATTAATAGACTAATAAGAATTATATAAGAATTTTATATTTAAATATATACTAAATAAGTAATCTTATATAGGCTAATTAAGAAAAAGTTTATTTAATTTTTTTAGAGAATTTTATAAGACTTATTTAATTACTTAAATAGCTATAATAGTTTAAGCTAAATTCTAATAATTAAAAACAAATTTAGTAAAAAGCTTTTTAGATATCTTTTACTAAATAAAAAAGATTTACTAGTATTTAATATAATTAGAGATTTTAAATAATAAATATATAGGTAATATAATCTTTTAATTACTTATATTAAATATAATTTTAAAAAAAGCAATTATTCTAATCTAAGAAATATTAGTTTATTAGATCTAGATAAAGAAATAAGATATTAAAATCAAGCTTTCTTTTATATATATATATAAATCAAATAATAATATTAAATAAATAAAGCAAGAAATTATAAATAAAGCTATTATAATATATTTAATAACTAATTTATCTGAAAAGCTATAGCTAGAAAGCTTTATAACTATAATTTATTTATAAAATTAGAGCTTTTTATATATAAATAACTAGAGAATACTAAATAAAGTATTTAATTTATAATTTTATAATTATTTCTATTAATATAACTTAGATCTTATAATATTAATAATAATTAGTTTTAGATCTAATTAGAATAGAATTTATATATATAGTTCTAGAATATATCTAATAATTAAGAACTATAAAATAGAATAAAATAAGAAAGTATTTAAAATTATATTATATAGATATATTAAATATTTAATTAAATATATTATATTTAATTAAATAATTATTATATATAATATTATATTTAATAGAAATATTCTTTATAAAAAGAATTATAAATATATAAAAAGCTATTATATAGAAATTATAAAAAATATAATAGAATTATTCTTTTATGAAATAAAATTTAGAATACTAAATTATTTTTTAATAATAAGGAATTATAATATAATAGCTTATAAAAGCAAATTAAAAATAAGCCTAAACAAGAAAATAATAAGTAAATAAACTAATAATTAAAAGAGTTTATAAGTATATTAATAGATTATAATTCGGAAATAGGAAATTTTATAGCCTTATTAGAAATAGAACTTATAATTCTATAAAATATTCTAGAATTAAAAAATATATTAGAGCCTAAAAATAATAGAAATAAAAGTACTAAGTTCTTAAAAGACTTAATATTATAAAGAGAAATATATTAAATTAATAAAAGCAGAAAAAAATCTCTTTAAAACTAGTAATAAGGTCTATTAGTAGCTTTTATAAATAAAGCAAGAAGCTTATTTATAAAATAAATAAATAGCTTAATAAAAATAAAAGAATTCTTTATAAAAAGAATAAATAGTTTAGCTAATATAAAAGATTAAATAATAAAACTAAAAAGAAAATAAATAAAAAAGCTAATTATTAAAAATAGAAATATGCTAATCTAGATATATTTATATAAGAAAAATAATGAGAATAAAGATTTAAATAAAGTTAGTAATAATATAATTATTATAATAAATATATTACTATAAATAATAAATAAATTAAATTAGATTAATTATTTAGAGTTTCTTTTAAAATCTTTTTAACCTAATTAGCTAGAGAATTATAAAAAGAAATTCGATTATAAAATTATATATATTATAATTATAATAGTAATTTAATTAAAAATATATCTAGTATAAAGAGCTTTAAATAATATAATAATAATAAAAATTTATATTAATAATTTTCTAAAAGCTTTAAAAATATAAAATAATCTAGAGAAATATCTAACTAAAAAGTATTTTAAATCAAATATTAAACTAGAGATTAATAACTTTAAAGCTCGAAATTACTAAAGAATTATTTTTAGTAATAAAATAAATATATTTTCGATTTTTTTAAAATAAGTATTTATATATAAAATTAATTCTAATAAATATATTATTTAATATTATTTAAGGCTAATAGTTTATAAAAATTTCTAAAAGAAAATATTATTTCTATTTATATATACTATTATATTTATAATATGGTTTTTTTTTTAAATAACTAATATAATTATAGCTTATTTTAATATTATAAATATATTTATTAATATAAAAAAAATTCTAATAAACCTATAATAATATATAAGCTATTAGACGATTTTAAGATATTAGGCTATATAATAGAAATAGATTAAACTTTATATAAGCTATAAAACTCTTTTATTTTATAATATAAATATTAGATAAATATTTTTAAAAGAATTAAATTCTCTAAATTTAATAAAAAGCCTTATATTTATATAAATATAGATTATAAAATCTCTATTATTTTATTATAAAAATAATAAAGTATATATTTAATTAATTATTATTTAAATAAAGAGAATTTATAAGCTTTATAATATATAAATTATAAAATAGTTTTTAGAAATTTATATAATTAGAAATTAGAAAACTAAAAAGCTCTAGCTAGTTTATAATACCTATATTAAAAAGATTATTAAGAAGTTTAGAATAATAAATAGAAAGTATTCTAGTATTTTATTATTTAGAATTAATTTTCAGAAATATAATAATTAAACTTATTTATATTAAATTAAAATATATTAGAAAAAGTTAAATTATTACTTTATATTATAATTATAATTAAACCAGATATAACTTTTATTACTATAATATTTTCTTAGTTTTTAATAAATTCTATTCTAGAGTATTTTATAGCTATAAATTAGATTTTCTAATATTTATTTAAAATCCGGTTTTTAATAATTTAATATAATAGAAAATATTAAAAAATATAGCTATATATTATATTTAATATTTTATATATAAATAATTGTCGGTTTACTAGTAATATATAGTACCGTTATATAGGCGTGAAAATACTAGTTATATTAGTTAGTAAAGTTATTATTATTATTTAGAAGTAAAAATCGCAGTATTATGGTATTAATATACGATTCCTAAATTTACTAAGCCTAAAGGGGTCTAGTTTACTAGTCGAGTTACTAATAGGATGCGAGGTTATATAATTATATCCCGTATTTCATATCCCATTACTCATATCCTATTACTTATATCCCGTATCCCGTATCCCGTAACATATACGTGACTCCCAAAGAAATAGCTATACTAATACTAGAAACTCTCTAAAAACGCGAAAAATAGTATCTCCCTCTAATTATATACAAATTCCCTAATGCGGCCTAGTACCAGATTTCCCAAATACTCTATATATCCATATTACTTCCGAGGTTTTAGTTATATACTAAAGGCTATAGCCTTTTATACGTGACTTCTCCTCTTATAATATTCTTCTATTTCATATATTTATTTCCTATTCTATCTGTACTCGACCTATTCCTCTATATCTAATTATATGATATTTATATTAATTAGGTACTTGAGGGCATTTATTAGCTTTAATTTCGTTATAGAATCGGCAGGATTTAATTCTCCCTTAATCTATTTGACTTCTGTAATCTCTCGTTATTTATATACCTAGTAAAAGTATATTATATTAATTATTAGACGCTTTTCTCGAGTAGTTCCTAATTTAATAAGGTATTTATATAATAACTTCGAATCCGTATAGACTACTAGTAATAGTTCTATTTCTAGTATTCTATTAATTATAGATTTAACTAAAGCGCCTATATTAAAGCCATAAGCTATACTATAGAGTTCTAAAGCTAGAATACTTCTAGTAACTCTCTTATATTTAGTAAAGAACTAGTAGATAATATTAGTATATCTAGTTCTATTTACTAGAACTATAATATATCCGATTTAGGAGAAAAGATCTCTATTATTTGCAAATAAAGTATTTATAAAAATAATTAAATATAAGAACTTCTTTACTAGCTTTACAAATCTCAGTTCTCTGGCAGTATTCTTAATTTACTATTAAATGCATTTATTAAGTGCCTTTATATTAGTTTCCGAGGATTTAATAGCTTAAGTAGTAATTAATAAATTATATAAAGCTTCTAGTTAATAGACTAATATAATATATGCTTCTCTAGTATATTAGGTAATATATTAGTTCTTAATAAAGAGATCTTAATAAATAGTACCCCTACTACTTATAGTAATAGTATTCTTTATAGAAATAATTCAGAGGTTTTTATACTAGTATTCCTATATAAAAGTAATTCTAGTAGTATTTATATAAATAATACCTCTATTAAACTTAAGATTATAGTTAATAGTAAGGTATTTACGCTTCTTAGCTAAGAATTTAACCTCTTAGAGCTTTAGTTATTTCATCTTTATAAAATTATTATTTCTAATAAATAGGGTATTATTAGTTTAAAGGCTAATAATTCCGAAGAGTTACTTATTATAGAAGAGGCAAGGGTTATAAGTTAACTATTTTATAAAAAGCTTATTAATATAATAGGAATAGTAAGTCTTAAACTAGTGGTTCCTAGCTTCCGGTATACTATATAGTAGTTTTATAACCTTTAGAACCAAATTATTATTTAGATTTAGCTTTCTAGTAAGCTTGCAAGATAAGTTAATATAAAAATTATAGTTAAGTAAGATTATTAATTAGATATAAGCTTGCGAGATATTATATAAATATAGCTCTATAATATCTATTATTATAATAGTAATACTAAGGATAATTCTCTGGCTAATATATTAAATAGTAAGTAATTATATTAATATTATATGTTTTTTACTATTATTATAAGCCTGGATAACTAGTCTCGACTTCTTAAATTCTCTTTCTATATCTTTATTCTTAAACTTATTAATAAACTAGGAATTAAAGATATATATTTCCTTTAGTACCTGAGATCTAGAAATAATCTTAAATATGCCCTTTTCTAGAAGGCCAGTAACTTTAACTTAACGAGAGTTCTTATATAGGTTATTATCTTATAGAAATACTATAATATCCGGGTTCTTACAAGGGCATTCTCTACTATACTTTAGTGAAATAGCGGAAATAATAAGAGAAATCATACCTATATTACCTTTGGCCTTACTATAAAGTTCGGAAAAGGTTTAGGTTCGGGGCTATTAGTAATAACCTTAATATTCCCTATATAAAAGGGCTTTATAAAGATTAAGCAAAAAGTAATATTACCGTATAATAGAGCTAGTATATAGTTCTTTTCATTAATAGCTACTAGCTTATATGGCCTATCTTAATTACTAGGTTAACCGGTATTCCCTTTATATTATATAAGAATATCCGAATTTAAGGAAAGTTTATAGATATTAGTAGTACTAGAACTATTTCGGGTATTTAGGGCATTTGTAATCTGGTATCTAGCTTAAAGCTTCTGAATTTCTATTATTACCTTCTTGAGTACTACTAATTACTATAATATAGTTAGTAATAAGGTATTATATTCGGTTATTTAAGGTAAAGTACTATAAATTAAGAGAATTAGGATAATATTATTAGGTCTAGCGGAATTATTAATAGCCTTAAAAGCTATTTAAAATACGGTATTCTTATTAATTCTATTAATTTTAGCTATAATAATAAGATAAGTATATTAAATTAGGCTATAGTAGTATTCTATAATTCCGACGGAATTATAAGCTTTTACGGAAATAATTTTAATCTTAGTTCCTATAGTATTCGCAAGCTAAATAAACTCCTTACTAGTAAACTGCTTTCTGGTATCTGTTATAATCTAATCAGGAGGGCCTAAATAGGTATTAATCTAATACTACTTTAGGATACCCCAAGTATATAATATACTAATATTTTAAAGCTATTAGCTAGCTTAATATCTAGTACCTTTATTAATAATATAAAATATAGGCTTACTGGAAATATAGAAAATATTAATAATAATAAAGTAATTAAAGCTAATATTATCTTTTAAGTTAAACTTAAATTATTCTAGTAATTATCCAAATTTCTGGTATTACTTATAATACTTTATAAGATACTTAAGGGCTTTTATATTAATATTATAGCCTGCTTATTCTAGTATGTTTTAAAGCTTACTAATAAATAAATAACTAAAATAGTAATATAGATATTATAATTTGACCTCTATAAGAAAGCAGGAGTTATAAGTAAAGAATTCGGAAATAAAGCTTTATAGAATAGTATTCTAAAGCAAGAAAGAATATCTAAAACATTATACTATAGGTATAAAGCATTTATTAGAAATAATAAGATAATTAGTAAGATTATTAAAGTAGACTCCTAGCTTATTTATATTAGCCAAGCTAAGTAAAAATAGAGTCTTTATAGGTATAATATAAAATTATACTTACCTAATTAGTATTCTTATTATTATAGATCTAATAGAGAATATAAATCTAATACTAAACTAGATATTAACTTAACCTTTAGTAATTTCATTAAGTTAGATACTACTATTAGTTTACTATAAAGCTTGGAATTAGTTAGAACTAGTAATTGAGAATCTAGAGGCTCTGGTATTAATTATAACTCTATAAAAGCAGTAAGTATTATATCTTAATATACTATTAATTATAAATATCTAAGTGTCTTTTATCTATTTAATAGGCTTTAAAATATAGTTTTTGCCTATTATCTAGTATATAAGAGAAAGAGAAGTAAGGTTATCTATAAGGGTATTAGTTATAGGAATAATAGGAATAAGAGCTATAAGAGTAGCTAGGAAGCTCTTAATAGAAGTAAAGTAGGAATTAAAGTAATATTTCTCTCCTTTATTTATTTCTGCTAGTAAGATTTCAAAAGCATTACCTATTAATTTATTCTTATTACTCTCGTTATTCTTTTCTTCTTTGAATTTGGTAATATACTATATATAAGTATTACTAAAGCATTTATTAAAGTTACGGGTATTTCGGGATCTAAATTAGTAAACGTTTTTATTCTTAAATCAAGTCTTCTTAGTCTCTTATTTCTCTAGTATATGCTTTTATAAGCAGTATTCGGGTTTCTTATATATAAAATATGACTTTAGAGTATAATTATTATAGTTATAGGGCTTAAAGTAGTTATTACGGGTTCCGAAGTTATAGCTAGGTCTGTATTAATAATTTCCGGACAGGTAGTAATTTGGAAGGTTTTAAAAATAGTATTATTAATTAGTAAAGAGAATCTCGGTATTAATCTATTATTTCTTCTTATAGGTAATAATAGATAATTAGAGCTTATTAATAAGTTAGCTGAGATTAGGAAAAGAATCCGAGACTATATATTAGTATACTAGTATGCCTTAATAGAAGGTAATAATCTTATTATATAGGAATTCGGTATTTTATAGGACAGGTACTAGTTCATATTATAATTTATATAGGTTATTAATTAGTAACTAGACGAGCTTAAATATTGTTTTTTTAGAATATTAAGCCGTTATAGTTATTATTATAGTAGTGTTTTACTTATCTAAGTTTTAATATTAGAAACCAGGGCCTTTAAAGAAGCTATAAATATTTATATAGGCCTCTTTATACGTATATTAAGAGAGCTAATTATTATAATAATAATCTTATACTAGTCTTTTTAATATAATAAGAAAAGCTCTTACTAATGCCTTTTATAAAAGCTCTATATATTAGTAGATATTGAAAAAGATAGCGAGTTTTTAGTTAAAACTACTATTAGTTCTATTATACTTTTATGCCTTAATATATATTTTTACTACTTCTCTAATTAGCTTTATAATAAGAGGGCTAGCTAAAGGGCTATTTAAAAATAATAGAAATAGTAGAAGTAGTAAAAATCCGTTATTACTAGTTCTTTATGGTCTGGTACTAGCAGGAGTAATTATAGGTAATAAAGAAGTATAAGTAATAATTAGTTTAGTTTATTAATTTCTTATAATACTATTATTAAGGGATATATATAATAAGGTAATAGGGCCTGTATTAAGGTCTAGTCTAGTAATAATAATATTAGCTATAGTCTAGATATATTACTCTTCTTCCTAAATAGTATTAACTAAGGACTATATAATAGTAAGTCTCTTATTATTTTATTTAATATAAACGCCGCCGTATTATAAAATAGCTTATAATTTATATAGTATATATTAATCTAGATAATTGAGTATTTCGAGGTCAAAATTACTAAAATCCTTCTTAAATACTTCCCAGAAATTATTATTAGTTAACTTCTCTATCTTATACTAAAATAGTCTAGTATTAAGATAGTCTAGAACTTCCTTATTATTATAGGTAATTAGGTTAATACTGCCTTTCTACTTCTTTACCTATATGTATTTATCCTATAGTTCCGCTATACTAAACCCCTAGGGTCAAGCCCTTCTTAATATATATATAATTTATAGCAAGAGAGGTTTAAAGGTAAGGTAGTTTATAGTAAGTTTATAGAAAGGGTTTAGTAATAAAGATATCCAGATACCTGGTTTAGATACTAGATACCTAGTTTAGATACTAGATATCTAGTTCAGATACCAGATGCCCCAGATATCTAGGGATATTATAAGTATTAAAGTAAATATTTCGCCCTTAAATATTTTATTTATAATAAGAAATTTAGGAAGTGAAATATTATAATTCCGGGAGGGTCTAAAGCTTAAAGAACTCGATTTAATAGTAAAATTAAAGTAATAGTTAAAGAGCTTTAAGGGCATATATAAAATATATATTCCGGAAAAAGTATTCTATAAATACGAGTATTATATAAGTAGAAAAGATAGGTTTTAAGAAAATAATCTTAGGGCTAAAAGAAGTTAGTTTTAAAGAATAATAGATAGTTAAATAGATAGATAGTTAAATAGCTAACCGCTTATTAATTAGTAAGAATTAGAGTCTTTTTCCTTAGGCTACTAGATACTTTATAAAGTTAATAAGTAATTTCCCACTTTAATAAAGTAGTTATTAGTTCTTAGTAAGAGCTAGCTATTTTCTTTCTTAGGCTACTAGATATTTCATAAAGTTAATAGGTAATTCCCTTCTTTAATATAGACTAGTTCAATTTTACTATAGGCTACCGGATACTTCTTTAGCTCAAAAGATTCTATTCTCTAATCTATATATATAAACTAATTAGTATTGGTTTACTAGTAATATATGGCACTATTATATAGGTATAGAAATACTAGTTATATTAGTTAGTAAAGTTATTATTATTATTTAGAAGTAAGAATTATAGTATTATAATATTAATATATGATTCCTAAATCTGCTAAGCCTAAAGGAATCTAGTCTACTAGTCGAGTTACTAATAAGATATAAGGTTATATAATTATATCCCGTATCTCATATCCCATTACTTATATCTCATTACTTATATCCCGTATCCCGTGTCCCGTAACTATACAAGTAACTCCCAAAGGAATAGCTATACTAATAATAATCTAGATATATAATAATTAAGCTATAAATATATAATTTCCTTATTTAGAAATTTAATATTATAAAATACTATTTAATAAAATATTATAACTATTTATTTAATTAAATTAGAAATATATAAAATTATTTATATAATAAAGGAAACTATAGCTCTCTAAAAACTATTTAGAAATCTATATTTAAATCTTAGAAAACTCTAAATTATATTTTATAATAATAAATAAATTATTTAATTAATTATTAGAAAAAATAAAACAATTATTATAAAGTTTTATTATATTAATATCTAAAATATATAGCTATATTAAAAGTATAATAAAGGCATTTTTCAAGTTATATATTTTTAAATAAATTTATAAAAAATTTATTCTAATTAAATTCAAGAATTTTAAAGCTTTATTAAATCTTTAAAATATTAGAATAAAGATAAAAATAATTAAATAATATAAGAAAAGGCTTTTATTTATATTTTTATTTATAAAATCTATTAAAATAATAGAATTTAAAAGCTAATAATAAGGAATCTAAAAGTATTCTATTATAATATTAATAAGCTTATATAAAAGGCCTTTTATTTAATTAAACTACTTTTTACTCTTTTTAATAGCTTCTAAAGCCTGAATAAAAAAGCTTTTATTAATTTTTTTTTTATTAGATTTAATAATCTTAAATATAATATAAATAAAATATTTAAAAATAAATAAATACTTTAAAAAAGTAAGAATCTATAAAAAAAAGAAAAAAAAAGAAACTTATAATATTTCTAATAATTAGAAATTTAATAAAAAAAAGCTATATAATAGAAATATAAGAAATTAAAATAGTAAAATAAAAATAACTAAAAAT
Source organism: Hyaloscypha bicolor E (assembly GCF_002865645.1). Classification (NCBI taxonomy): domain Eukaryota; kingdom Fungi; phylum Ascomycota; class Leotiomycetes; order Helotiales; family Hyaloscyphaceae; genus Hyaloscypha; species Hyaloscypha bicolor. The sequence goes on along the minus strand of NW_020194625.1, from coordinate 8,459 downwards.
ATATTTCTAGTAATAAGAACTTCTACTAATAATATTATAATAAAACTATTACCTTTATTTTTTAAAATAAAAGAAATTATATTAAATTAAAACAAGCTTTAAAATAATATAAAAAATTTATAATAATTTATATAAGCGATATTTCTAAAACTAATATAAATAAAATAAAAAATATAAGATTTCGAAATAGTTTTCTTTATTTTTAATAGAAAAATACTAGAAATATTAAAAGATATTATAGGAATCTAAACCTTAACATTTTATTAAATATAAGCTTTATATTAATAATTAATAGCTATATTTATTATAATTTTATAAGTTATTTAATATTATCTAAAATTAATAAAAAATATAAAAAATATATATTTTAAATTAAAAATATCTTAAATTTATAAGCCGGAATTAATTTAATAGTAATATAAAAAGAAATAGAACTAGTATAAGCTATATTAATAATAATTAAAAGCTTAAAAAAAGAGTTCTAAAAAGATATTAAAAAAAAGTAATTTAATTAAAGGCTCTAGAATTAATAAAAAGAAAGGCTTTTTATAAAATTCTTTTAAAATTTAGTAATCTAGAGAAATAATATATACTAAACCTATTTGGATCTAAATATTAATATAGTTTTATAAAACTTATATATTAGACGGTTTTTATTATTTTAAAGCTTTTTAATTAAATAAAATAAATATATTATAATAAGAATTACTAAATTAGGGCTAGTATAATTACTTTATTTAGTTAGAATCTATATATTTATTTCTTAAAGCTTTATATTTTACTAAAGCTCTTTTCTAACTAGTTTAATTAATGTTTTTATTATTTCATATAATTCTTTATTCTATAATCTTTATATATATTAATATTAAAAGTTTATTAAACTTTAATATATTTATAGTTTATTTAGTAAAATTTATTAATTAAATAAATATTATAAAAACTCTAAAAAAAAACTCAGAAACTAAATCTTAATTTACTAAATTAAAATTTATTTTCTTTTCTTAATATTAATTTATATTAAATTCCGGAAATATCTTTTTTAGCTTTTTTTATTTTATTTTAGCTAATAATATTAGAAATTAAAAAAGAAAAGAAAATTATTATTTTCTAATTTAATAAAACCTTAAATTTTATTAAATAAATTAAAGCTATTTATATTTAATTAGAAATTTATTACTAAAATTATAAATATTATTTTAGCTTTAGTTTTATTAATTTTACTAATTCGAACTAGATAAATTATTATATTATTTAATTTTTTAATATAAAATTTATTTAGTTTTTAAAAAAATATTAAATAATTCAAAATCTAGTATAATTATATTATTTTAGGTATTTTCTTTAGCTTTTATTTTATTTCTAGATTTAGAATAATTATAATAATTAATATAGCTGAAATTATTAAAACGAAAATTATAATCTAAATTATAAAATAATTTATTAATTATTAATTATTTTATTATAGCTCGAATTTTTGTATTAGTAAAATTATTTAAATTAATTTTTATTTAATTTTTATTTATTTATTTAAATTCTTTAATATTAATAAGCTTTTAAAAGCTATTAATAAAAAACTATTATATTTTATTATAATTTGAATTATTATAGCTTTTATAATTCTATAAAATATATTTATTATAATATTTATAATACTTGAATTAACTAATATATAAGCCTTTTTAAACTCAAATATATTAAATTAAATAATAAATTTAATTAATTTATAAATTATTTCTAGTAATTTTCTTTTATAAAAGTAATATAAATATAATATATATTATTAAATATAAAATTTATTTAATTTCCTAATTAATTTATAAATTCTATTTTAGTTTCTATTTATAAATAAATAATTATTTTAATTTTTTAATTTATTTATAAATTCTTTCTTTAAAATTTTCTAAATATTTCTAATATATAATTAGTTTTAAATTAGTAATTATTATTAAAGAAAAAAGTATTATAAAAAGACTTCTTTTTTTTATTAATTAATTTTTTCTTCTTTAATTATAATATTATATCTAGCTTTTTCTTATTTTTAATTTTTCTTATTATTATTATTTTTAAATCTTTTTTAAATTCTTTTAAGCTTTTTTAATTTTTTTTTTTAATTTTTTCTAATATTTTCTTTTATTTCTTTATTTATTAAAATAAATTCTTTTTTTTATACTTATTAATTTATTATTAACTATTTAGTTAATACTTTTATAGCTTTAATTTACTTTTATTATATTTTATATTTCAAGAATATTATTAAGATTTCTAATTTTATTTATATTAAAAATAATAATTATTTAATATATAATTATTATTATTCTAAAAATAAGAAATTTAATTCTATAAATTATAACTTTTATTTTTATTTCTTATTCTAATATTATTTAAAATTTCTTAAATATATATAATATAATTAAGTTATTATTTCTAAATTATAAATATATATAAATATTTTTCTTATTTTTTATTTAAATAAAAAAAAGTTATTTTTTTTCTTATATATTTCTTATATTAAAGCTATTATTTAAAACTTATAAATTCCTTTAATAATTTAAGATATAAGTTAAATTAAATCTTATTAATTTAATATAAATATAAAATATTTTTAATAATAAATAAATTTGTTTTATTTTTATTTTTTTATAAATAATTAATTACTTTTTAGGCTAATTTATAATTTATTTCTAGAAAGAATTCTAGTAATAAGAATAAAAAGAAATAATTATAAAAACAAAATATTTATAAAATATATAAATTAGAAATTTTACTAATTTTTATATAATTTTTCTAAGAATAAATATATGGTTTTTTTAATAATTTCTTAATAAAAATATTTATTTTTATAATCTTTAGATTATTTATTAATAATTAAAACATTTCTTTAGCTTTTTATTCTTTTTATAAATTATAATAAATTATATTTCAATTTTTATTTTATTTTTATTTTTAATTAGTTCTAGTTTTATTATAATACTAGCTTATAAAAATTATAAACCTAATATAATAATAATATATTTATTTATATATTTATTTATATATTTTTATAATTTCTAAAACTTTAAAAAAGCTAAAATATTTATTTAATATTTTTTATATATAATATAACTTTATTATATACTTTTTATTATTACTTTTTTAATATTTTTTATTTTATTTAAATTTTTTAAATTCTTTTTTATATTACTAGTATTTCTTTTTCTAAAATATTATTCTTAATATATAATCTAATTATTAGTATAGCTATTTCTTTAGGAGTTATATATATAGTTATGGGATACAGGATATAGAATATAAGTAATAGAATATAGGATACGAGATATAGTTATATAACCTCGTATCCTATTAGTAACTTGACTAGTAGACTAGACCCTTTTAGGCTTAGTAGATTTAGGAATTATATATTAATACTATAATATTATATTTCTTATTTCTGAATAATAATAATTTTACTAACTAATATAACTAGTATTTCTATACCTATATAATAGTATTATATATTACTAGTAAACTAATACTAATTAGTTTATATATATAGATTAGATAAGATTTTAGATTAGTCCTAAAAGTATTTAGTAGCCTAAGACAAATCTAGTCTATTCTATATTAAAAAAAGAAACTACTTATTAATTTTATAAAAGTATTTAATAGCTTATAAAAAAAATATCTAATTCTTACTAATTAATAAATAATTAGTTATTTAATTATCTATTTATTTAACTTCTACTATTTTTTAAAATTAATTTCTTTTGGCCCCAAGATTACTTTCTTAAAAACTATCTTTTCTATTTATATAATACTTATACCTATAGAACTTTTTTTCTGGAATATATATCCTATATATATTCTTAAAGCTCTTTAACTACTACTTCGATTTTATTATTAAATTGAGTTCTTTGAGCTTTAGACTTTCCCGGAATTATAATATTTTATTTCCTAAATTTCTTATTATAAATAAAATATTTAAGAGCGAAATATTTACTTTAATATCTTACTAGATATCTAATATTCAAACCAGGTATCTAGTATCTTAATTACTAGATATCTAGTATCTTAATAACTAGGTATCTAATATCTTAATAACTAAGTATCTAATATCTTAATTAGGTATCTGAATTAGATATCTAATATCTAAATTAGGTATCTGGATATTTTTATTACTAAATCTTTTTATAAACCTATTATAAACTATTTTATTTTTAAATCCCTCCTGCTATAAACTATATATATATACTAGAGAGAACCTGAGCTTGGTTTAGTATAGATACTAATAAGAGAAAGAAGCTAATTAAGAAATAAAAGAACGGTATTAACTTAATAATTATAATAAAGACTAAACTTTAGAAATATATAATTACTAAAATATATTAATATATCTTATATAAGAAAAGTAATAATAATTTATAAGATCTATTCCAGAATAACTTCGAAAACTTTAATAATATAATATATAGTCTAATTAGCCATATACTTATATAAAATCTCTAAACCTAACTTTACTATAATAATATTTATATTAAATAGAATTATAGAAACCTTACTATTATATAATTCTTTATTAATCTTACTTAAAAGAAAATAAAGAATATATAGAATAAAGCTAATATTATTAATAATAGTCTAATTAGAATAGATCTTTTTTAGGGACCTATTATATTAGTTTATTTTACTTCAAATAAAACTAGATATAAGGAAACTAGATAATCTTAGTCGAGAAATTAAGCTATTTATTTATCTTTTCTAAATTAAGGCTATTTACTTCTTTTATTTTTATTATTATTAGTATTACTACTAAACCCGAACTACTATTAATTAGTATTTACTATTTTTGCTAGGAAGCTTATTAAGAAAATAATAAAGATATATTTTAAAATATAGAAATATAATAGAACTAATAATAGTTTTAATTATAAACTTATTATTTCTTTTAATATTTACTAATATATAGAGCTTCTAGAAGAAATACTAGCGAGAGCTTTTCTTATTATATTAAAAGAACTAGTATAAGACTACTTCTATAATAATTAGCTCTCGAGCTATATATATAAAAAGGCCTATATAAATATTTATAGCTTTTTTAAAGGCCCTGGTTTCTATTATTGAAATTTAGATAAATGAAATACTATTATCTTAGTAACTATAATAATAAAGAACCCTAAAAAAACAATATTTAAGCTTGTCTAAATACTAATTAATAACCTATATAAATTATAATATAGCTTTATTTCTATCTTATAAAATACTGAATTCCTATATAATAAGATTATTATCTTTTATTAAGGCTTACTAGTATATTAATATATAGTTTCGGATTCTTCTAATAATCTCGGCTAGCTTATTAATAAGCTCTAATTACCTATTACTACTTATAAGAAAAAGTAATAAATTATTACTAAAACCTATTTTATTAATTAATAATATTATTCTTAAAATCTTTTAAATTACTATTTATCCGGAAATTATTAATACGGACCTAGCTATAACTTTAGAACCCGTAATAACTACTTTAAGCCCTGTAATTATAATAATTATATTCCGAAGTTATGTTTTATATATAAGAGACCCAAATACTACTTATAGAAATATATACTAGAGAAATAAAAAGCTAAGAAGGCTTAATTCAAGAATAGAAATATTTACTAATTTAGATCCCGAAATACCTGTAATTTTAATAAATACTTTAGTAATACTTATATATAATATATTACTAAATTCGAAAAAAAGAAAATAATAAGAGTAATAAAAACAAACTAGTAAGTAATGCTTTTAAAGCCTTCCTAGTAGAAATAAATAAAGGAAAGAAATATTATTCCAATTTTTACTTTATTTCTATTAAGAGCTTCCTAGCTACTCTTATAGTTCCTGTTTCTATTATTTCTATAACTAATACTCTTATAAATAACCTTATATTTCTTTCTCTTATATATTAGATAATAGGCAAAAATTATATTTTAGAGCCTATTAAATAAATAGAAAACGCCCAGATATATATAATTAATAATATATTAAGATATAATACTTATTACTTTTATAGAATTATAATTAATATTAGAGCCTCTAGATTCTTAATTACTAGTTCTAACTAATTTCAAGCTTTATAGCAGACTAATAGTAGTATCTAACTTAATAAAACTATTAAAAATCAAGTTAATATCTAGTTTAGTATTAGATTTATATTTTTTATTAGATCTATAATAATAAGAATACTAATTAGGCAAGTATAATTCTATATTATACCTATAAAAACTCTATTTTTACTTAGCTTAGCTAATATAAATAAACTAGAAATCTATTTTAATAATCTTATTAATTATCTTATTATTTTTACTAGATACTTTATATTTATAGTATAATGTTTTAAATACTTTTTCTTATTTTAAAATACTATTCTATAAAGCTTTATTTCTGAATTCTTTATTTATAATTCCTGCTTTTTTATAAAAATCAAATTATAATATTTATATTACTATTTTAGTTATTTATTTATTAGTAAGCTCCGAAATATACTAGAATAAGCAGACTATAATATTAATATAAAAGCCCTTAAATACCTTATAAAGTACTATAAATAATATTAGAAATTCGGATAATTACTAGAATAATTCAAGTTTAACCTAAGAAATAATATTAGTTTTAATTATTTTATTATTATTAATATTTTCTATATTTCTAATAAGCTTATATTTCATATTATTAATAAAGGCACTTAATATTAAGCTAGCTAATAGCTTTAAAATATTAGTATATTATATACTTAGAATATCCCAAAATAATATTAGATTAATACCTATTTAGGCTCTCTTAATTAGATTATAGCAGATATTAAAAAGCAGTTTACTAGTAAGAAGTTTACTTAGCTTACGAATATTATAGGAACTAAAGTTAAAATTATTTCTATAGAAACTTATAATTTTATTAGAATTATAAAATACTATTATAGCCCGATTTAATATACTTATCTTATTATTATAGCCGAAATTAATAGAATTAATAAGGATATTATATTCTAAATAGCTTTTAAAGCTATTAATAATTCTACTAAACCTAATAGTATTATCCTAATTCTCTTAGTTTATAATACTCTATTACTAACTATATTATAGTAATTAGTAGTATTTAAGAAAGTAATAATAGAAATTCAGAAGCTTTAAACTAGATATTAGATTATAAATACCCTAAATACCCGAAATAGTTCTAGTATTACTAATATTTATAAATTTCCCTTAAATTCAAATATTTTTATATAATATAAAGGAAATACTAGTTAATCTAGTAATTAGAATAGGCTATATAAGCTAGTAGCTATTAATAGAAAGAACTATATACTAGCTTTATTATATAGTAATACTATTTTTTACTTAACTTCTATAAAGCCCTTTTATATAGGAAATATTAAGATTATTACTAATAGCCCTAAACCTAAACCTATTCCTGAATTTTATAATAAAACTAAAAGTAATATAAGTATAATTTCTCTTATTATTTCTGCTATTTCACTAAAATATAATAGAGAATACTTTTATAAGAATCCGGATATTATAGTATTCTTATAAGATAATAACTTATATAAGAACTCCCGTTAAGTTAAAGTTACTAGCCTCCTAGAAAAAAGCATATTTAAAGTTATTTTTAGATCTCAGATACTTAAGAAAATACATATCTTTAATTCTCGGTTTATTAATAAAATTAAGAATAAAAATATAAAAAGAGAATTTAAGAAATTAAGACTAGTTATCTAAGCTTATAATAATAGTAAGAAATATATAATATTAATATAATTACTAATTATTTAATATATTAGCTAGAGAATTATTCTTAGTATTATTACTATAATAATAGATATTACAAAGCTATATTTATATAATATCTCGCAAGCTTATATCTAATTAATAACTTTACTTAACTATAATTTTTATATTAACTTATTTTATAAGCTTATTAGAAAGCTAAATCTAAATAATAATTTGGTTCTAAAGGTTATAAAACTATTATATAATATATTAGAAGCTAGAAATTACTAGTTTAAAACTTACTATTTCTACTATATTAATAAGCTTTTTATAAAATAATTAATTTATAACTCTTGCCTTTTCTATAATAAGTAATTCTTTAAAATTATTAGCCTTTAAACTAATAATATCCTATTTATTAAAAATAATAATTTTGTAAAAACGAAGTAACTAAAGCTTTAAAAAACTAAGTTCTTAGCTAAAAAGTATAAATATCTTATTATTAATTATAATCTCAAGTTTAATAGAAGTATTATTTATATAAATACTACTAGAATTACTTTTATATAGAAATACTAATATAAAAACCTCTAAACTATTTCTATAAAAAATATTATTACTATAAGTAATAGAGGTATTATTTATTAAGATCTCTTTATTAAGAACTAATATATTACCTAATATATTAAAGAAGTATATATTATATTAGTCTATTAACTAGAAGCTTTATATAAC